>NC_135768.1:2536955-2806955 GCF_052425735.1 Oculina patagonica
CGTAAAAACTTATGATTTAGCTATTATTACTTATATATAAATGCCATCTAGTCTGAAATTTGCTCTGCATATTATTTTTTACTGCTATATACTTCTCAGTTCTATATTTTAGATCAACTAGTTCTTTAAATACATCAATATTTGGGATTTTTGAATGTTTCCGACTCAACCAGATATGCAATTTTGCTAGAATTAAAAAATAATTCAACAAATCACTTTTTTCTAATTTCCCAATGAACACGTCTTTTAGCGTGAGTTCCTCCTGTTGGCCTGTTAATACAAACCAGAAATTTTTAAAGTGTTCCCAAAAGAGATGTGTCAAAGAGCAGTGGTAGAATAAATGATATACTGTTTCTGACTCATTTTTACAAAATGTACAAGTATCATTTGGAACATAACCGATTTTTGCTAACCGCGTATTAGTGAATGTAATATCATTTAACAGTTTAAATTGAAAACTTCTAACAAAGGTTTCCGATAAAATAGACTTTAAATTAAGAAAAGCCTTTGACACAGTTGTATCATCTAATCCAAAATCTTCTTTAAGTTTATTAAAACCCCTCGATACCGTTGCCCTTTTTGAGAGTAGCAGTTCATAGAATTGCTTACTTTTACAAGTTACTGGGTCAAGTAGCTTTTCATTAAAATGAAATGTTAGTGAATCTATTTCACTTTCATTTCCATCTAAGGCTTTTAAGTGGGTGGGAATTGCACATCGAATCCCTGACCACGTTAAAAAATTTGTGTGTCCCAACCCTTCATTTTTTGCCCTATTATATGATTCCACGTTATCCTTATTAAATTGCATCTGGTTGGTTAGAATGATTCCAGCTTTAACGTAATTGTCAAAATATATACTCTTACCATCTATTTTAATTAGCTTATTGTTCCAGATTATACGTTCAGATATAAGAGGCCTGGTAGAGGAATCATTTCTAAAGTCAGCCCACCATTGGAGAAATTCGCTATAGAAAGGGCATTGAAAGTTGTAATCGTTAACATCATAATTACATCTCAATAGAAAAGTGCCACCGTAACTGTCAAGCATTTGATTAATATAAGCTTTCCATGGTGCAGAGCCCTCAGAAAATATTCTACCAAGCCAGGCTAATCTTAAAGATTTAATTGAAGTTTCTACATCTATCAGCCTTAGCCCTCCAAATTTAATGTCATTAATTGTTGCTGCTCGTGCTATTTTGTCAGGCCCATTCCATAGGAAGTTATATATAATAGTGTTAATCTGCTTGATGAAATCTTGTGGAGTTGGGAGAACTGAGAATACATATATCATCTTCGAAAGCAAAAAGGATTTAATTATTGTAACTTTTCCAAGCAGTGAGAGACCTCTGCAACGCCATAACCGCGTGTGCAACTTAATATCTTTTAGTTTTTCATAAAAGTTTTTCTGCAATTGTTCAGTTTCGTTATATGTAAAAACGTTTGCGCACAATAATATGATTGACATAATCTCGATGGCGTCACCGGTGGAAAAATCCACAGGTGACGCCACATTTCAGTATTGGCGCGCTGCAGGTTAGACAAGTTACTTGTTCTGCCATGATTCTCCGCCATTTTGTTTTTCATGCCCGCACGCGCCCACCGTTTCCGTATTCAATGGTCTCCTGCGAATCTAACAAGCAACTTGGAGCAAGTCTAGCCTCAGTCCTGCAATTGAAGTTGAAGCTAACTTATTTTTTCTTGTTTCCAGTACAAGTGAGGAATGTAAAGCTTCAACCTGTTCCAACACCTTAGAAGCCTACAACAAAGCTCTACTGCACTCGCTTAGAAGGCTAATCACGATATTCAGTAAGGTTGATGCTCACATTGGAGTTCTGGCTTCTGCAAGTAAGTACCATAATACAGTACAATTTTCAAACTTTAAGGCACAGCCCACAATGACAAATTTTCTCTTTTGATTTCTAGGTTCAGGAGCTGGAGGAATTCTACCAACTAATTACAATGTGTCCTTTATGCTTCTTAATGCATCCTTGCAGGAACTCCATGAATGTGTCAAAGGTACTGAACAAGCTTCACAAATTTTATTTCCTTCATTTTGTGTTTCCTTGTTGTTCTCCGAACTTATCCTTATACATACAGCAGAAACCAAGGAGCTTGTTGTATAGTTAATACCCACGCCCTTTCCTCTCCTCTCCTTTCCTCAATCTTTCCTCAAAAAATTGTATGATGAGCTACTTCGCTCACTCATCCTCTTTATCCCTAGTAAGCATAAGGCATAAGCATAGTCAGAAGCCTGTCGACAATCTTGGTCTTTTGCCACTGCCTAGCTTTCTTTTTCTTTTTCCTTGGGGGTTTAAAAATCACACCATCCAGTGGGGGGGGGGGGGGGGGGGGGGGGGGGGGGGGAGGGGTATATAACCCACTGTAACTGAAGTTTACATGCACACTGACATTTATTTATCACATGAATTCACTTGAACGTATTTGATAATCACTGATCATTACTAGTTAGTTAGATTTAAATACTTGTTTGTTCTTCTATGCAGTGTTATCAACTCATTTCCAGTCCAAGGTTTCCCTTGAACACCAGCTGCCCACAGCCACACAGGTAAAAACAATCCAAACACAACCCTCGAAGTTTAGCCCATTTTAGTCGCCATGGCGACTAAAATTTTGGAGCTGGTCACTAAATTGGAACCAAAGTCGCCAGCCTGACGACTAAAATTGAGAAGAAGGATTGAAAGCGTAAGCTTAATTTTGATACTAAAATTTTTCATTGGCAGCCAAACTTGAGCAGTTGGTGGCCAAATGGCCACTAAGGAAAAAAATAAATATGGAGGGTTATTGAAAATGAGTGTGTGCTCAATTCTTCCCACTTTGGAGATGTGTGAGATTCAAGCTAAAAATTCTATACCAATGACACAGCTCTACAGAGATTCATGCAGATTGTTACTTGTGTGCCAACATTATCATAACCAAGCAACAACCAAACAGTGGCACTACAGGAATCATCTCTCAAAAGTCCATCACCCAGCTCTGGATAGATTTGAGCATGTAAATAGAAGATAAGAGCTATAGAACCTATAGTACCTTTTTCAGTGACTTGGGGTATTGCTACTACCCCTGGATGTGTTTCTAGCAACAGGCATTTTAATTAGACATTACATATCAGAAACTATTTGTATGTTCTGCAATGATTATTCAAAGCATAGCTGGGATATCTAGAATGAGTGGCCCTTGTAAGGAGACTTGTCAGTATCATATGGATGGCAATTAAATTCCTTTTTTGTCTTCAATTCCTTTATTGCAGACCTTGAAAAGTACAGATGAATGCATTGTCTCTTCTTTAGTTTCTCTGCTGACTGCAACAGCCAAGGTACTATTATTTTGATTTTATATATAAATTATAATTCCTTGGCATTATAGAATTTTTTCTATTTAAGGGCAACTATTGGACCTCAATAGGACCCTTCTAGTTGTCTTGCACTTTGTGAAACGGGCTACATGGTGAAACAAATTTTAAGGGTCCCAGGTCCTTCTCACATTTGGCATTCCTCCCTTACTTCATTCTCGTCCCCATAGCCCTTTCATTTCTTTTAGCCGGCTGGGCCTTGGCACGAGGAAACAAAGGGCTCTTGAGACACAGGATTTCCAGTCCTAGATTCTAGGACTTCCGGTCTTCATGTATGCAGTCACGACGTTTCAAAAGAATGTATGAGAGAGTTGTTACGTTTTCGACTTCCGTTTAGGAATTCTTTGTTCCAAACAGCCAATAAAAAAAATTCGAATTAATTCAAAAATCCTATGTCCCCAGAGCCCTCTGTTTTCTCGTGCCAAGCCGGCTAAGAGAAACGAAAAGGCTATGGGGACGAGAATGCCCTTACTTCTTTTTGCTTATCACTCAACAAACTAAGGGAAAAGAGGAACTGTTTGTTGTCTTACCCATTTTGTCCTTTATGCCTTGCTCACCCCCATGCTCCAGCTTTGAGTATTGACAATATGCGAGCCAGCGAGGCATGCGAGCCATGCGAGCCAGAAATCCCAAATCCCAATAAAAGGCTAACCGCAAGCTACCCAAACTAAGTAGAGGCTAACCAGAGTGCTATTTAGGCTAACCAATGTGTTATTTCGGCTAACCAGAATGGCTCGCATGACTCGCATGACTCGCGAGCCATGCAAGCCAGAAATCCCTAACCTAATATAAAGGCTAACCGCAAGCTACCTTAGCTACTGTAGGCTAACCTGAGTGCTATATTTTAGGCTAACCGGTGTGTTATTTAGGCTAACCGAAATGGCTCGCACATTGGCAATACCCTCCAACTTTTATATGTTGTACAGTCAGGTCTTATTGTTTCAGAGGATTAAATCAGTGAGCACTATTGTTTTTTATTCAACCATCAGATAGGAAGATTCATAAACAGCAATGTGGATTTCTTTTCAACTAAGTCTGGTGTTAGAACAAGAGGAATGACAACTGCAGCTGATGGGGAGGTGAATTTTGTGTTTTATTAATTATTGGTCCTTGTCGCCCTGTAGCTCCACTTCGGAGCCCACAAGACTGAATGATTGCTAACTTGCATGTGAATTTATTTTTATTTATCACTGAGAAGTTTATCATCCCAGAAGTATGAAAAAAAAGAGAATGACATACTTTTGAGGGATTGGGGCAAATTTACGCATTATGAGTTACGGTATTTCACATACTTCCAAATCTCGTAGGAAATGTGCATTTGAACATGCGGGAAATGTCTCCACTTAGTCTGGTTCGTATTTGGGTGTGTGTGACTTGGGAGGGAGAAATTGCCTGTGTGGATTTTAAATAGAATACTTTTCATCTCTTTTCTTTCTCTAAGTGTTCATAATTTAACAAGAAATAACAACCTGGTTATAACTGTCATAAGATGTATCCTTTGCAGCCATGCAGACACAGCAGTTAATAATAAACTCTCAACACAGTAAACCATTTAATTCATAAGGGCTTGAAATTGACTTGACGAGTAGATTAGACAAGTTAAAAAGGAGTTGAAAATCGAAGTTGAGTTGACAATCAAAGTTGAAGTTGAGGTTTAAAATGAAAAAAAAAATTAACAAAACCTGTGCAATATAGATCGACAAGAAGCAGAAACAAAAAGGCGAAAACAAAGTTACATTGTTCTGGCGCTGTGGCCGCGAAGAGCAAATCTGTAAAAACAGGACTAATCTGCAGAAATCTGTGCTTGTAAACTCGTAAACGGTGAACAGTAAAACACAAACTAACTGTGAACGTTGAAAATTTAAATATTAAACGTACAAAGAATGCTAATGAAAAATAACACCAAACTCACAAAGGAAATTCCCTATGGGACTAAATGACCAGATAAAGCGACCTTGTGATAGATTCAACACTGGTCATTCTTTTTTCCTTCTTTTAGCTGACATCTTCCCCAGCTGTGGTCGAGTTCAGGCATCATGCTGCTGATTACATTCAAAAGCTGATTAAGGTCAGTCACAAAAAGAAGAAATCACTCAGTGTAATGATTAACTGGCTATAAAGAAGTACTGAGTAGCGTATTTACTCGAATAAGCGTCGCGGCGCTTATTAAATTTTTCGCGTCTCAAGTGCGGCGCTCATTGGAGGGCCAAAAAGAATCTTATCTTTTACAGTTATTGAAAAGAGCGTCTTTTGATTGTCAGTATTTGTCTCTTGCTGAGACAGAAGTGGCGCTAGCTGTCCTGGCAAAGGTTGGCGGCCTTCGCAACATTTACAGAACTACGTATTGAATAGAAAAACTAAAGAGAGAGCGAAAAAACAATCACTCATAACTGCAAAACATCGCTTTTGATGCAAAGAAATGTTCAAGCTTGTCTTAGAGTTGCTTTGTAGTGCCGTTTTAATTTAAACGAAATTCTTCAACTGCCTCTTTCTGGTTTGTTGAGTAGGTTTTTTTTGTATTTTTTTAGCCGTGCCCGGAGTCAGTCCCTTACAAAGTAGCACTTTATAATCACAAAGTACTGGTCAGCTCCACAGAAAGCAAAGATTCCTTGGAGCAGCAGGTAAGACAGAGAAGCTGCCAATATAAGCAGCGAAATTCCCCTTACTGATTTCATACATTTGGGAGAATCAGGGCTTGGAAAAAAACTTGAATTCCAGCTTTTGGACAAGCAGTTCTCAAATTTTCCTTGCCCCATTATGATTAATTCAGCAAAAGACTTGCTAAGGCCCTTCCCATCTAGCAAGTGACCCTGAAAAGTAGCATACGACATATTGCTTTTTCTTTTAAAATAGATTGCTGTAACTCATGAGAGAGTTTCCAAACTCGAGCAGGCCAAGGAACATTGGATGTTGGAGTCTCAACTTTTACAAGTCAAATATGAAAAGGAAGTCAAGGTTTGTTTAGCATTATTGGATGGTTTTCAGTTCATGTTTTTCTCGAAGGCCAAAGATGCGTTGGACGAGACGAGCGTCATGAAGGGATTTCAGAAACAACTGTAGCGAAAGCTGTCTATGGCGTTATAAAGCTCTCACGGTTGTGGCCATTATACATTTGAGGGATGATTGTTGAAGGTGTCGTTGTGTTTCTCTTTTCCATACATTGGTTGGCTGTAAATGTTTTTGCGGGGCTTTCACTTATCTAACAATTTTCTCCCTCTTATATTTAACCTTGCGCACAAAGAAAAACACCTCTATTAGCATAAAGAAAACATTTATTTTCCATTTTGTGTCCAAGCATTTTTCTTTTCGAGTGGCTGAATTGTGAATAGGTAATTTATTACTGATTGATAAACATTTTTGTGGTTATTTTTTGATAAAATGTATTTCTTTAGAAAGTGCGAGCTTTGGAGGAAGAGCTAAACAGGCTCAAGGCATCTAAAGGTGCGCTTCTTATAGGAGATGGACTCTCGGTAAGGAAAAATTATGTTACACAGTTTATTTTAGAACTCTAGTTGTTTTCTGGTGAATGCAGTAATATTGATACCAAACTTATCACAGAGCCACGCAGTACGCCTGCTAATCGGGTAATAAACCAATCGTGACTCGAAGCAGCAACACGTGACCAGTTTCAAGGGCGGGAAAACGGGTAACTGGAGGTAAGCGGGGAATTTTTAGGTAGCAAGTTTGGAAAATGTGAAACTTAGGCAATCACAGAAACACACGTTACCGGAGGAAAAAGTAAAGCCTGCGACAATAGCAGGAAAACGTGTGCGGAGGAAAGCGCTGGAAACGTAAAATCGAGGCAGGCGCCGGAAAATGTGCGAGAAATGGGGGTGTACGGGGAAGGGGTGGAAAATTTAATTTTTTTTTTTTTTTAAAATTTTTTATTTTTTTTATTTTTTAAAAAAATAACCCAGTCAAACGCGGAAACCGCTCAATATTTTCAGTGACGTTTTACGTTTTACTTTGGCACTGTGTTGCGCTAACTTTTTATTCTGAATTTCCAGTCCATTTCAGACGAGACAAGTTCAACGTCTTCGCGATCTTCTGTGACGTCACACAGCTACGAGGCTCCTGTTCCGCCATCCGATGTAAGAACTAAACTTGTTTTTCTTGTATCTTGTATCTTGGTTCTTGCATTTGTTCTCAGGCCTTTTTCCTTTCGCGTTTTTGTCTCAAGTTCCTAATTATTGTGCTTACTTTTTATTCTTTATGTGAATTTAGCTTGGAGCAGTTTCGTCACTAAACCAAGATGAGGTAGGGTTTTCGATGTTTAATTTTCGCATTTTAGGCGTGAATTGTCGCTTTTGTAAATCCCCGTAAAGGTAGCCGTAAACGAAGAATTTACGATTCTTATCGCCCCATCAAAAATAGCGTGAGCTTGTTTGAAGTGTCAGAAAGTGTGTTGCTTTATCACGCAATGTTTAGCGTAAAACACTGACCGTTGCCATTGTGTTGTGTTCTTGGGCAGGACACTTTTCTCTCGAAGTGTCTCTCTCCAACCAGGAGAACAAATAGGTGCCGGCGAAGTAAGCTTTGGGGTAACCCTGCGAAGGTCTAGCATCCCATTCGGGGGGAGAATTATTACTCCTAGTCGTCAAATGCTACAAAAACTAGATTTAAGCGTCAGAACAGGATTAGAACAAACCTCAAGTGCCATACAAACTTGTCGCCATCTTTAGGATACTTTATACTCCCCAGTTCTCGGCGACTTTCGAAAAAAGAAGCGCAAAAGTTGTCATGTGATTGATTATTATTGACTATTGACTGACTGACGACCGACCGACCGCCGCCGCCGCCACTGACTGACTGACTGATTAATGAATTTTCTGTAAATAGTGTGTGATAGTGAAAAATATTTGTAAAAAGTGTGAAATATATAAAATCTAAATCTAAAATCTAAATCTGACTGACTGACTGGTTGTGTTCCTGATGACTGATTGACTGACTATGCCTGACTGACTGACTGACTGACTGACTGACTGACTGACTGACTGACTGACTGACTGACTGACTGACTGACTGACTGATTGATTGACTGATTGACTGACTGACTGATTGACTGAAGAAATATTTTTTTTCAGGGAGAGGAAGAAGTGACAAGAGAAACACTGATCAAAAATCATTTTACACAAAGAATAGCTGAACTTACATCACAGGTGAATAGCAGATAATAATCTTAGAAGGTTTTTTTCTTGTCGATGTATCAGCTACTCAGTTCTCTCGCAGCTATACCATCTTTGAAGACCGGCATTTAATCCCCTTCCCCTCATTTTCCCGATTTTTTTGAGGGGAAGAGGCGACGTACACAGGCTACATTTAATGCCCTTCAGTTGGCAAAAAGGTAACGGTTTCTTGTAACTTTTCGCAGGTTCAATTTACCGAGAGCAAGACAGTGTCTATTAATACGGAGGTAAGCAGCTCCTCTTTGTAGTTCTTTTTACACCCATTGTTTATGGTTCTTTCATAAAACGTTTAAGATGGTTTTGAATTTGGATTGGAAAAATTTTTTTTTTTTTTTTAAATTTCCGGAGAAAATATTTTTTAAGTAGTCACTGCAGACGATCGCAAACCTGGTGTGATATTTGCTGCGTCACGCAAGCAATGGAGACGACCATTGCCACTCTATATTTGGCTATTCTGTTACGCAATGACTAGCCAAAATCGATTTGGCGAAGTACGAATGGTCATCAAAATTTGACATAACAAAGCTTCTAACTTGATATCTTGATTTCTCAATCTGATTTAGTGTCGCGCTCTTAATCGACGAATGAAACAGTCCGAGAAGACAAAACAAGAATTGGCGAAAAATCTCAAGACAGCTACCTCCAAAGTCAGTCAACTGGAGGTGAGTTGGGAGATGGCAGAGTACATCTGATTTTTTGTCTGTCTGTGTGCAATTTGATTTATTGTGTGGGCTTGCGCGAGTTTTTATCCACACGTAAGAAAATAAAACGAAAGAAGTCAAGGGCGAAGATTTAGCAATTAATTGGACTTTCTTCCCCAAAACCCTGGGATGAGATTGTGTCGCCCCTGAATCCCCAATTTGATACCCACCTATATTTTAGGTACACCTCCCTGACTTATTAAAGGTGTATGTATGTTACACTGAAGTGTACCAAGCCGCAATTGCATATCAATCGAAGTTTAGTGAAGGAAACAGTAAACGACGTAAAGGAATGCCTGCAAATACGTTTCAGTTTTAGATGACTTGTTTATTTAAAAAATATATATATCATGCATTGCAGTCGTAAGACTGAATTGCGTACAATTTGTGAAAGTTACGATAAAAAATGGTTTAAATTTTTTTTAAATTAATTACAATCGTGTTAAAAAACGATCAAAAAACTATTTACATCGCATGGCTAACAATAAACTATTTCATAAAACGATCGGTGCGACAAACTGGAGTGTCAAAACGTCTCTATTTCTCAAACGCTGAGCGTGAGAACTGGCCATGGGCGGCAGCAGGTTAGCCAGCTTGTGATTCTCCTTGCTTGCAATATCGTTTTATAATTTTACGCATAATGCTTATGCTGCACGTAATACTGAACGTAAATTCTCTAGACTTCTAACTGAGCTATGAATCCGAATCTGAGAAGAAGGTTACAATTTAATAAAGCGGTTTTCACTTAAGGAAATTTGGTTTGTTTGGTTTTGTTTTTTTTTTTTTTTAGAGATACAAACTCTGGGCACAAACTCTGCGTGGAATTACTTATATGAAAGTTTCAATTCACGCGCGTACACGAGCACCCATCGTCGGACAGATCTTCTCACGTATTCAAACATCTGCAGGAGTCAGAGTCTTGCCGTGCCTCCTGCTCGGCAGATTATTTCAAAATTTTGGATTTTGCAGCCACAAGGTACCAAGTCAATTTGAATGAATCCATGTACATTGAATGGGAAAAGCCCGCGCGCCTAAAACTTACGTTCTGGTAAAAAAAAAAAATCCTTTTTTAAATTACGTTCTGGTCAGGTGCGCGCGCACTCTGTAGTTCCGTTAAAACTTTAAATCAAATGTATCGTATGTAATGTGACGTAAGGTAACGTTTGCATTTTAACTTGTACGCTACGTATTTCATGATCAGCACTTGCAATCACAAGCGTTACACTGACGATGACGGATGTAGCGTCCAAACATGTTCTGTATGTGGAATTTGAAAAAGGCGTTTTATTTTTGAAGATTTCCTCTTTCGTTTTCGAGGCTTGAAAACAAACACATCGATCGAAATATTTTCGTTTTGAATAAACGCGGACAGGAAGATCTAAAAACGATGGCTGTTATTGAAGAGAACTGGCAGACGAAACGATCAACTATCGCAGAGAGAACCACGCTTATGTTCAACAACGAGTTACTGAGCGATGTGAAATTTGTTGTTCCAGTGTCGACTGGCGAAAGTAAAAGTAAGAAGGTGATCCCAGCTCACAAGTTTGTGCTTGCAATACGCAGTCCTGTGTTCTTTGCCATGTTCTATGGTCAAATGGCGGAGACTGCAGACTCTATTGAACTGCCTGACTGTGATTACGAGAGTCTGTTGGAGTTTTTTCGCTATTTGTACAGCGACAAATTGAATTTGAGCGGAAGTAATGTGATACAAGTGTTGTACTTGGCGAACAAGTATATGGTTCCCTTTTTGGCTGACAAATGTACCGGATACCTGGGAGACAATTTGAAAGCATCAAACGTGTTTTGTATTTTGCCGCACGCTCAGAAATTTCAAGATAAAGATTTGGAAGATCGATGCTGGGAAGTGGTTGAGGAGCAGACGAAAGAAGCTGTGACGTCAGATGAATTTGTTACAGTTGAGCGATCACTAGTCGAGTCTGTTGTGAAGAGAGACAAGTTGAACGTAAAGGAAGTGGACCTATTCAAAGCTGTTGATCGCTGGGCCACAAGAGAAAGTAAAAAGCAAGGGATAACTCCAGACGGCGGTGCGAAAAGACGAGTTCTGGGAGAAGAGATCGTGAAAACGATAAGGTTTCCATTGATGTCGGAGAAAGAGTTTGCCTTAGTTGTAATCGATTCTAATATTCTTACCCCAAAAGAGGTCGGTGATATGATGAAACACTACAATGAGGTATTAACATCTCCTTTATCATTCATACAAGCCCCAAGGATTGCATCTTTTTATCAATGCCATAGATTTGCAACATTTCTTCCGCCAGATGATTTTTATTGGCGTTACTTTGGTACGGCTGATTGTATTAATTTCACCGTCAACAAGCCTATCAAGCTGCGTGGAGTTCAGCATTTTGGTTCAGAAGGTGGCGAGTACAGGGTTTCCACTGAAGTTAAAGATACCACAGATGGCTCTTGTCTTTTACAGCAATAAAGATCCTACAATTCTAAGAAGGACGAGACTTATGGCTATTTTGGCTTCGATGTACTATTTGATAGTCCAGTTTATTTAGAGAAAAATAAAGAGTACAAGTTATCGTCACTTATCAAGGGTCCTAATTCGTGGTATGGATTAAAAGGACAAAAATCTGTTGAGTCTGAAGGAGTTAGATTCGTCTTTCGTTTCCTGGGTATCTCAAACGGAACCGATGAGGAACAAGGCCAGTTTCCTACTTTCTTTTTCATTTAAAATCCTGCTTCTGTGCAGCCTCAGTGTGCTGAATTTTCATCGGCATCATGGAACATCACTGACTCTGTCGGAGGTGAAATAATCAGAAGTTTATAGCTATACGCTTCCGAAACTTGAAAAGACAAGACTCATGCTTATTATGGCTTTGATGTATTATTAAGTCGCCTAGTTTGTTGGCAGGAAATTTAGGTGTTAGTTTGTTAAGTTAGTGTCGCTTATCAAAGGTCCTCTGTTATTGTGCGGAACAGCAAGGCAAGCTTTTGCTGAGTGCAAAGAGTTTGAATTCTAGCTCTAATGGAACTTCTCAGACACCAAGTTTCCTGCCTTTGTTTTCAGCCATTTCAGTTCTTGTAAATAAATTACATTTTCCTTGTTCTTAAAAAGTTGTTTAGTCTTTTGCACAGTCAAAACTGGTCAAGTGTTCTTCCCAGTGGTTAATATTTAAAATGGGATTTAGCTTTTCAATAATTGAAACGTAAATGGTTTAAACATACATTTTGAAACATAGGCTTTGTCACCAAGCTTGTCAAGTATAGCTGCTAGTAGGTTCTGTAAAACTTGGAATACAATAAATGGTATTTAAAAGTTTACTTGTACCCTTATTGGACAAAGGGTTCCACAACCACTTTCTTCGCAGCCCTTTAAATGAGCGCCGCATGGCACTCGAACAACAACGCGGCGCTTATTCGAAACACGAATAAATTCAACTCTTCGACATTGAGTCATGAAATCTACTCTTATCAATCTTACTTTCCCCTTTCAACCTGAGCACTCTAATTCTTATTCTTTTTGACAAAGGAAAATGGATATAACATCTATACTCTGCGCGGAATTACTTATATGATATCACAAAAATTTGTGTTTCTTTCTACCTTTGCCATAGAAGTAAAACTGTCGCAGCACTCGAAAGCTTTGGCCGATTTGCCAACTCCTCTTACAGTTCTTGTTGGCGTCTTGTTTGCTAAGCAATTTATTGAGGAACAGGGTGCTATGCAGAGCAGGGTTTGGCTCCAATTTGTAGGGTTTTTCTTTTTTTTTTCTCATAGTTTTTATCGTCTAGTTTACCTGCGCGAATTTGAGCGAGTTTCGTTTATTCATTCCCTTTTTTCACGTTCCCGTAAATTGATAGTATACCTTTTTTCCCACTCAATTTTTTTTCATAACCATTTTCTTTAATTTCTCTTGGGACGATTGTAAATCTCAAGAGCAATTGATAAAAAAGCTTACGCAAAAAACTTTATTTAAAGGGGTTCCAAATTTTGAGGTTATTGCGTGACATGTTGGGACACTGGCAGTATTCAGCGGTATCATTTCCTCTTTCGTTGTCGAGACGAGAACAACCACATCGGTCGAAACATTTTTGTATCGAATAAAATCTGTGAACCCGACAAGAACATCGAATAACGATGGCAGTTATTGAAGAGAACTGGCAGACGAAACGATCGACAATCGCGGAGAGAACCACGTTTATTTTCAACAACGAGTTATTGAGCGATGTGAAATTTGTTGTTCCAGTGTCGACTGGCGAAAGTGAAAGCAAGAAGGTGATTCCAGCTCACAAGTTTGTGCTTGCCATCAGCAGTCCTGTGTTCCTTGCCATGTTCTATGGTCAAACGGCGGAAACTAAAGACTCTATTGAACTGCCTGACTGTGAGTACGAGAGTCTGTTGGAGTTTTTTCGCTATTTGTACAGCGACGAATTGAATTTAAGCGGAAGTAATGTGATGCAAATACTGTACTTGGCGAACAAGTATATGGTGCCTTCTCTGGCTGACAAATGTACTAAATATCTGCGAGACAATTTGAAAGCATCGAACGTGTATTGCATTTTGCCGCACGCTCAGAAATTTGAAGACAAAGATTTGGAAGATCGATGCTGGGAAGTGATTGAGAAGCAGACGGAAGAAGCTGTGACGTCAGATGAATTTGTTACAGTTGAGCGATCACTAGTCGAGTCTGTTGTGAAGAGTGACCGGTTGAACGTGAAGGAAGTGGAACTGTTCAAAGCTGTTGATCGCTGGGCCACAAGAGAAAGTGAAAAGCAAGGGATGACTCCTGACGGAGATGTGAAGAGAAGAATTCTGGGAGAAAAGATCGTGAAAGCGATAAGGTTTCCATTGATATCGGAGAAAGAGTTTGCCTCAGTTGTGATCGATTCTAATTTATTCTTACCCCAAAAGAGGTCGGTGATATGATGAAACACTACAATGATGTATTAACATCTCCTTTATCATTCACACAAGCCCCAAGGATCGAGACTGTCGATCGATGCCATAGATTTGCAACATTTCATCCGCCAGATTATTATTTTTGGAATTACTCTGGTACGGCTGATTGTATTAATTTCACCGTCAACAAGCCTGTCAAGCTGCATGGAGTTCAGCATTTTGGTTCAGAAGGTGTGGAGTACACGGTTTCCACTGAAGTTAAAGATACCACAGATGGCTCTTGTCTTGTACAGCAATCAAGATCCTACAATTCTAAAAAGGACGAGACTTATGGCTTTTTTGGCTTTGATGTACTATTTGATAGTCCAGTTTATTTGGAGGAAAATAAAGAGTACAAGTTATCGTCACTTATCAAGGACCCTAAATCGTGGTATGGAGAAGAAGGAAAAAAATCTGTTGAGTCTGAAGGAGTACGGTTCGTCTTTCGTCGCGTGGCCGGTCTCTCTAATAACACCACTGAAAAACAAGACCAGGTTCCCACTTTCTTTTTCAGGTAAAATCCTGCTTCTGTGTTGCTTGCGTGTGCAGACAGATTTTCTTGCCATTTGAAACATCACTGAGGTGAAACAAGAGCCTTTAGCTACACACTTCACAAAAGAACAAGACTAATGCACATTATGGCTTTCATGCATTATTTAGTCGCCTGTAGTTTGTTGTTAAGAATTAAGGTGTTAGTTTCTTAAGTTAGTATTCCTTATCAGAGGTCCTCTGTTATTGTAAGAAACAGAAAGGGAGCTTTTGTTGAGTGCGATAAGTGGTTGAATTCTAGCTGTAATGGAACTCCTCTCAGACCCCTAGTTTCCAGCCGTTGTTTTCAGCCATTTCAGTTCTTGTAAATAAGTGAATTTTTTCTTGTTCTTAAAAAGTTGTTTATTCTTTTGCACGGCCAAAACTGGTCAAGTGTTCTTCCCAGTAGTGAATATTCAAAAAGAGATTTTGCTTTTCAATAATTGAAACGTAAATGGGTTAAACATACCTTTTGTAACAAAGGCTTTGTCGCCAAGCTTGTCAAGTAGCAGCTAATAGGTTTAGTAAAACTCTAAATAAAATAAATGTATTAAAAAATTTTCTTTATTCGCTTTTTTCACGATCCCATAATACATCTTGTTTTTTTAAATAACCCCCAAAAGCAAAGCATTGTTTTCAATTCTCTGGGGACGATTGCACGTCACTGTAAATCCCAAGAGAAATTGAAAACAATGCTATGCAAAAATTTTGGGGGGTAAACAAGATGTATTATGGGAACGGTGAAAACAGCGAATTCTCATTGGACAAAGGGTTCCAGAACCTCTACCCTCGCAGCCCTTTAAATGAGCAGCGCAGCATCGCATTCCTGAACAACAACGCGGCGCTTATTAGAAACACGAATAAAAAACTCTTCGACATTGAGTCATGAAATCTGCTCTTATCAATCTTAGTTTCCCCCTTCAACCTGAGCACTCTAACTCTGATTCTTTTGGTAAAGGGAAAGGGATTTAACACGTATACTCTGCGCGGAATTACTTATATGATATCAGAAAATGTTGTGTTTCTCTCTACCTTTGCCTTAGAAGTAAAACTATTGCAACACTCGAAAGCTTTGGCTGATTTGCCGGCCAACTCCTCTTACAGTTCTTGTTGGCGTCTTGTTTGCTTAGCAATTTCATTGAGGAACAGGGTGCTATCCTGAGCAGTGTTTGTCCTTTTTTGTAGTGTTTATCTTTCTTTTTTTTCACAGTTTTTATCCCTCTAAATTACCTGCCCGAATTTGAGAGAATTTGTTTTATTCCCTTTTTTTTTTTTATTATTATTATGAGGTAGTTGTGTGACACATTGGGAGACTGCAGTCACATATATTCAGCGGGTATCATTTCCTCTTTCGTTTTCGAAACTAGAGAACAACTTCATCGATCGAAACATTTTTGTATCGAATAAAATCTGTGAAGACGACAAGAAGATCGAATAACGATGGCTGTTATTGAAGAGAACTGGCAGATGAAACGGTCGACAATCGCAGAGAGAACCACGTTTATTTTCAACAACGAGTTATTGAGCGATGTGAAATTTGTTGTTCCGGTGTCGACTGGCGAAAGTGAAAGTAAGAAGGTGATCCCTGCTCACAAGTTTGTGCTTGCTATCAGCAGTCCTGTGTTCCTTGCCATGTTCTATGGTCAGTTGGCGGAGACTAAAGACTCTATTGAACTGCCTGACTGTGAGTATGAGAGTCTGTTGGAGTTTTTTCGCTATTTGTACAGCGACAAAGTGGAATTGAGCGGAAGCAATGTGATGCAAGTGCTGTACTTGGCGAACAAGTATATGGTGGCTTCTCTGGCTGACAAATGTACCGAATATCTGCGAGACAATTTGAAAGCATCAAACGTGTTTTGTATTTTGCTGCACGCTCAGAAATTTTATGATAAAGATTTGGAAGATATATGCTGGAAAGTGATTGAGGAGCAGACAAAAGAAGCTGTGACGTCAGATGAGTTTGTTACACTTGAGCGATCCCTTGTCGAGTCTGTTGTGAAGAGAGACAAGATTGAACGTGAAGGAAGTGGAACTGTTTAAAGCTGTTGATCGCTGGACCACAAGAGAAAGTGAAAAGCAAGGGATGACTCCTGATGGAGATGCTAAGAGACGAATTCTGGGAGAAGAGATCGTGAAAGCGATAAGGTTTCCATTGATGTCGGAGAAAGAGTTTGCCTTGGTTGTAATTGATTCTAATATTCTTACCCCAAAAGAGGTTGGTGACATGATGAAACACTACAATGATGTATTAACATCCCCTTTATCATTTACACAAGCCCCAAGGATTTCGTCGTTCTATCAGTGCCATAGATTTGCAAATTTTTATGCGACCAGATATACATTGGAGTTACTCTGGTACAGCTGACTGTATTTATTTCACCGTCAACAAGCCTATCAAGCTGCGTGGAGTTCAGCATTTTGGTTCTGAAGGTGGCGAGTACACGGTTTCCACTGAAGTTAAAGATGCCACAGATGGCTCTTGTCTCGTACAGCAATCAGGATCCTACACTTCTAAAAAGGACGAGACTTACGACTATTATGGCTTTGATGTACTATTTGATAGTCCAGTTTATTTGGTGGAAAATGAAGTGTACAAGTTATCGTCACTTATCAAGGGCCCTAATTCGTGGTATGGATTAAAAGGAGAAAAATCTGTTGAGTCTGCAGAAGTACGGTTTGTCTTTCGTCGCATGGGATCCTCTAACAACACCACTGAAAATCAAGGCCAGTTTCCCACTTTCTTTTTCAGTTAAAGTCCTGTTTCTGTGCTGCTTGAATGTGCAGACAGATTTTCATTAGCACCATGAAGCATCACTGGGGTGGAACAATCAGGAGCCTTGAGCTACACATTTTAGAAAATGGACAAGACTATTGCATTTTATGACTTTGATGTATTATTTAGTCGCCTGTAATTTGTTGGCAGGAAATGAAGGTGTTGTTAGTTAAGTTAGTGTTGCTTATCAAAGGTCCTCTGTTATTGTATTAGTACGGAAAATAAGGGCGAGCTTTTGTTGAGTGCGAAGAGTTTGAATTTTAGCTCAAATGGAACCTCTATAACAGACACCCAGTGTCCTACTTTTGATTTCAGCCATTTCAGTTCCTGAAAAGTTAGTTGTTTTTTCCTTGTTGTTAAAAAGTTGTTCCTTTAATAACACGGTCAAAACTGGTCAAATGTTCTTCCCAGTGATGAATAGTCAAAATGAGACTTAACTTTTCCATTATGAAAAAGTTGTTGGCAATATACCCAGGGGATACTCCCTTTAGGCTACTAGATGGGGAGTCTTTGCCCAAAAATGGGTACCGTTCAGGCTGTTTATATGAAGAGATCTCCAAGTTGGAGTATGCAAATGGATAGGAAAACTATCATTTAGGTATTTAAAGGGGCTTTTCAAAATGTCCATAAGATTTAGGTATTTTAAGGGGTATTTCAAGTGAAAAGATAAGAAAAAAAATGCTGTATCCCCTCTGTAGGTATGTGAAAGGGGTACCATTTTCTATGGACCTCAGGGTGAAGCCCCCCTGTATAAAATTTTTTTGAGTCCCCCCACCCAGGTAACATGTACCTTTTGTAATAATAATGACAGTAAAAACGATTGTAACATAGGCTTCATCACTAAACTTGTCAAGTAGCGGCTAGTAGGTTTTGTAAAACTTTAAATAAAATAAATTGTATGTAAAAGTTCACTTGTACGTTGGATTAATACCCTTATTGGACAAAGAGTTCCACAGCCACTTCCTGCAAATTTTAAGGGATGACGTCGTGAAATTTTTGGTTCGACTGTGGACCGAGGATTTTGGGTCATGTGGATTACTCCGTGAAATGAACCGGAAAGGGCTGGGAACTAACCTCACCCTTTGAATTAGCTCTGCACACTACTCCTGAAAAACAATGGGTTGCTTATTCGATACACTTAAACCCTAGAATAGCGTTTGCTCTAAGAGGCTACGCCTCGATGCGGCTCCTTGAATAATATTGAGAAAGAAACCGAACGTTTACTCAAGGAAGAGGAATTATGGCCACTGGGAAAGAAACGTTGGGGTTTTTGATTCATTCCGGGTTCATTCACGATCAACTTGTTTTTAAATTTAAGCTCATACATGTACGCCTCGCGGACCTATTTTTAAACACGTCACACTTGTGTGGCAGTTGGGTGGGTTTGTGTAGTTTCCCGCCTCTCGAACTCGGGTGTTTTTTTTTTTTAACATGTCTCCCGCGTTTTGTTCGGTTGTGTATTTTCCCGCCTTGCGGACTCGGGTGTTAACAGTTTCCTCGTGTTTTGTGTGGTTTGTGTATTTTCCCGCCTCGCGGATGCGGGTGCGGGCGCGAGTGTTAACAATTTTTCCGCGTTTTGTGTGTATTTTCCCGCCTCTCAAACGCGGCTGTTAACATTTTCCCCGCTCTTTTGCAGGACGAGGTGGAGACGATTAAGCGAAGCTACGAAACGCAGTTGTCAATGATGAGCGACCATTTGTGCGGAATGAACGAGAAACTAACTTCACAACAAGACGAGATTGAGGCGCTGAAGAGTGGCAAGCTTAAGAAAGGAAAACAGCGGTGACGAAAACAAAATTTAATAACAAATAAAGACAATTATATTATGAAAAAGATAAACAAAATGTTCCTATTGATAATAACATAACAGAAAGAACGATGAAAGTACTTCATGTAAATCGTAGTATTAAATTTAAACGTTCTCTTTTTGATACTTTTTATTGGGTTTACTCTCCTGGTTTACTTCAAGTCGCTGTAGACCTTTTCCGTAAAAGATAAATGCTTTTCATACGAGATAACGTCAGAACACACGAGGGTGGTTGCCGACCAAAAGACTAAAAGAGCGATTTTCAAATGACTCTCGTTAGTTGTCACAAGTTACTTTTTTGTTGTTGTTGTTTTCTTTTTCTGTCGAGCGAATGATTGGTTCAAGAAACACGTGAAGCATGCGGTGTGCGCTAGCCAATCAGAGCGGAGAAGTTGCTTTCCTGGAGCCAATCAGAGATCGTCAAATTAGTCGCGCGTCGACACTTTTCCCGCGCTTACCACCGGTGACATTTGGCTTCGAGTTCCGATAGTCATTGAGAAACCGCTCTGTTTATAACTAGAAGTTAATAAGTTAGCGGGCTTTAGGACCTTAAGCTTTTACTCTGGCGAATGGCTTACATTCATCTGTGAATCCTGTAGACGCTAGACGTACGATTTAGTCTCCAGTTGAAAGATTTCTCTCGATCCCGCTAATTTCCTCTCCTTTGCAGCAGTAAAAGTTTGGATCGTCACACAACGCTCTTGAAGAGAATTAACGCAACGCTTCTGGAGACAACCGTTGCGTGACGAGCCAAATAAGGGCTGAAAGGGAGACTGAGCTAATCAACTGTTAGAATTTTTGTTGCAAAAACAATTTTCACAATTAAAATTTTACCATTTAAAGCACGCGAATTGAGAACTTAAAACCTTCTTTAGTTACTATTGAAGTCGATATTTTCGAAAATGGAGCATTTCTTGGGGCTATCAAAGCGTTTTATTCCATTCAGTTTTATTAAATAGTAGACGTATAACAATTTATTTTTTGTAGCGTAATTTTACTGACGCGCAATAAACTTAACAATTTTCAGCCAACGAAACTACAAATGTGTCTGTATTTTTTAGCTTGCGTAGGTTTTACCACTTCAGTTTAGATGGGTACCCAGTAGGCCGCCTCGCCACTTCTGGTGTTGACAATTTAGTGTGAATAAAAACCATAACCGGCAATGTTGACTTGAGCGCTTTCCATTATTGTGTGATTGTGTGAAAACTGGCAAATTAGCCTAAGTAGTTTTTAGCGCGTATTTGGGAAACGCGAAAGGCGCGAGACGACCACGCGTGGCCATTATGCTCTCGCCTTTCGCGTTTTCCAAATACGCGCGCAAAACTACAGAGGCGCCTGCTACGCGCAGGCTACCGGCAAATGGAAGAGTACAACTTTTTAACAAACAATAGTACGGGACAAGTGTGTACCACTGCTCCTAGTCCAGTGTAGCCCCCACGCAGTCGTTCTTAGGGGCGATCGCGTACACTCGTGAAACAAGATCGCCCCAAGAACGACTGCGTGGGAGGCTAGTCCAGTGCGACCTAAGCACAAGAAGCAAAATGTTTGCCCAGGGCGGAATTCCTGTGTCTCCTTTTGTGAAGACCTTGACACCTGTGCTTCACAGGTTTCCCTCTCCTGGGAAGACACTCATCTAGGATTTCAAACAAACAAATATACCACTACGATTTCTCGTTACGGTCCTTTACCGTAGTTTTAGCAATGTAAATCCTGTAATCAGTAGTCTAAATCGAAAAAGCTATACTAGAACGTTAAAAACGCGTTTCCCGTGAGACCATTCCTTCAAGTGCAGAACATGCGCGCACTAAAGGCTGGTTTCACTAGCAAGGGAGTCATAGTCGGAGACGTGTGTTTTAAAGAGCGCTTACGACCAAATGAAAATCGAAGTCGTAAAGCACGGAGTCATAAACGGTGGTTCGGCGGAGTCGTAACAATCAGAAGGTTTTCATTTTCTTCCGGTTCCGCTTTCGACTTCGTCGCTTATGATAAGTGAAGACTATATTGTCGGAGTCGCAAGCACAAACGGAAGGACAAACCAATCAGAATGCTAGTTTTCACGCCCTCCGAGTACCTCCTTTCTGCTTGTGTGTCTCCGACAATTTAGTTTTAACTGGTATAAGCGAGCTCATAAGTAAAATCGGAAACTCTGCTTACGACTCCGTCGGCTTGATTGACTTAATTGCGAAGTTTCAACTCCAACTCCGTCGCACCGTCCCAGCTCCCCGCGCAAGCGAATATCACGTGAGAGTAGGGGGTGGGGGAGCGGAGAACTGAGCTAAATCAGGGAACAAAATTATCTCGGTTGTCACCCGCCGTGAAATCATTATTAAACCTACTTCCTTCTACGACACAGGAAGGACGTTTGAACAACTAATGTACCCACGCTTAAAAATCTGAAATTTCCTCGCTTTACTTTAGAGGTTTATTGTCAGTTTTCTTTAAAGGGGCTATGTACGGAAATTTCGCAGTTTTTTGGTCTAAACTGTTCTGAAATAAATGGAAGGCAAATTTACCCTTGAAAAACAGTCTTTGAACATTTAACAGAAGATATAACCTTTATTTGGGGATAGAAATCAAACTTCGGCTATAAATATCGATTTTTTTCAAATTGCAATCCATTTCCATCCGAGCCTTCCGTAGCCAAACGCGCTTTAAATAGCAATTGTTAAAAAAAAAAAGGACTACTATTTTTAAGATTTCCTTCGACACAAATATAAATTTGGGCTGTTCAAAAATCTGTTAAAATCCGTAGCATAGTCCCTTTAATCCAAGTTTGACTCCGTAACGAATAAATAAACAATGTTAAAAGCAATTTGAAATGCAAGATTGAGGTCGTCAGCCGGCTACGGAAATGGACTACGACAGATTTTTAAATGGCCAAATAATTTTTTCCACGAGCAGAACTTAAGGCCCCTAGCACTCAGTCAAAAGGAAGCGCTATTGCTCCTAACTGGAAGGCATTTGTAAGACTTGCATTTAAACTACTTTTTTTCCAAAATAAACATCTTCCTTTAAAAATACACTTAGCATACATTTTCAAATGTTTAGTGATCGCACAGTTAATCGCTAAGATTAGCATAGAATTACGCATATCAGGCCAAAATAAACGAAAAGCCGAGAACTGACCCCCATGATCTGGTTTTAGATGGAGTGAATAACTAAATACCTTCGACCTTGAACTCAGCCAGGTTAAATCAGTCATTTTAAACGATTTTTCAGGCGTTTTCAGACCAGTTTAAATCTGCGGAAACATTGCGATTTGCGAAGTATCCGAAATTTCTTGAAAAATCTGCTGTGAAAATCTCAATTTGTGGTATTTTTATACACAATTATTGAATTTATTTTTTCTTCAGCGGCGTCAAAATGGAGGTATCGGTAAGATCAGTAACATAGATAAAGTAAGCCGCTTTCTAAACACGATTAAAGCATCTAAAATAATTAAAATAATTGAGAGATTTTTAAATTAAGGGCTGATTACATGAGCGGGTGGCGGTTGGGGTGTTTGTTTTAAATTTCAACCCACCCCACCGGCCCCCCGCCTAAAGCAGAAAACTCCGTTTAAGGTAAGGGTGGGGTCTTCCAACGGAACTCTAGCGGCAAAGGAAGCGAATTCCATATAAATAAAATCACTTACCGTTTATATAGATTGTTTTAACGAGAATTAAATCACCCACGCTTAAAACAAATTGTAAAACAAAGATTAAACACGGTGTTTACTCGAGAAGTCAATTTTAGGATTCTCGCTTGAAAATGCCTCGTTACGAAGCGGCCACTTTTGACAGCTGAAGCACATGGTTTCCATTTACAATTGCATTCAAAACTGTCAGTCAAATTGAGCAAGGCGCTCACTGATTGGTCAATATCCAGAAACCATTTGAGTGCTTCTGTAAGCAGCTGTCTTCTCGAACTAGCGTTGTCATAAAAAGAGGGCTCGCGGATGTAGAAACACTGTTTTCGCGGACACAAAAAGCGCTTTGTAAAAGCAATCAGCGAACAATTTCTGCGTAATGACCGCCATGACGTTACATCGAGGACAAATGGAGTATATTCAACCACCGCAGAACTCTCAGGTAAAGTGAAGTATGCCTTTTGTGTCGCATTGTAATTTGGAACACCGTGCATGTACTCATCTTCTCAAACTCACACCCCCTTTCTTGTGCCCGCCCACCAAACGCTTTTAATCGACAGGAAATCCAACCCTCTCCTCTGGCTCTGCTAGCAGCGACTTGTAGCAAGATAGGACAAGGGTTTGAAGCACCACAAGGCATTTTGCAAGCGCCTATAAACCAACTCACAACACACCAAGAGTTCGCGACCTCGTGGGCTTCCGAACAAGGTGCTTCGTCGCACGCGAACGATGATGTGTTCCATTCAAACACGACGAACGTTCTCCAGGCTCAAAGTCACCCCAACGCGGGTTTATATACCTCCATAAGCCAGGTGGAACCTAGCCAGATGTATTATGCAGCCGTAACAACAACTCCCGGCGGACAAAACGTGGGCACACTTTCGCAACAACAATCGCTCGCGACGAGCAGCGAAGCTAGTGTTAATCTCGCGTATGCTCCCGAATACGTAGAAAGTGCTTGGACGGCTATAAAATCCGACTCGGGAGATTCAAGCGCAGGAATCGGAGGGCAGTGGTGGCAGGGAAAGCCTTTATCGTGGGCGAAAAACACGAGTAGCCCTTCGCATCAGTTTGTAGTCTCATCACCCACAACGGTTGGAAATAACGACACAGGTATGCCGATGTTACAACAACAACAGCAAGAAACGACGATGGAAAGTCCAGCTCAAAATCCTGCCTATGTTCAAGTAACAAGGACGCCACAAGGGCAGATAATTTTAACGCAAGAAAGTTCAGAACCGAATAAGTGGCTATCTACCGGAACGTTAAACGTAATCGCGGCGCCATCAAACGCCGCAAACGGAAGCGCAGCTATTCAGGTCCAAGTACAGCCTGAAAGCTCACAAGAAACGCAAAATGTCAATATGACTGATGTGAATGTGGTAAGCCCTACGAGTAATCGGCGACTTCGCCGCGTTGCTTGCACTTGTCCTAATTGTAGAGAAGGCGAAGGAAGGACCGCTGATGGCCGAAAGCAACATATTTGTCATATTCCCGGCTGCGGTAAGGTTTACGGGAAGACATCGCATTTGCGAGCGCATCTTCGCTGGCATACAGGCGAAAGGCCGTTTGTGTGTAACTGGTTGTTTTGCGGGAAAAGATTTACTCGTTCTGATGAACTGCAGCGGCATCGCAG
Organism: Oculina patagonica; assembly: GCF_052425735.1. Taxonomy (NCBI): domain Eukaryota; kingdom Metazoa; phylum Cnidaria; class Anthozoa; order Scleractinia; family Oculinidae; genus Oculina; species Oculina patagonica. Next base: position 2,561,493 of record NC_135768.1, read on the forward strand.
AACTCATACGGGCGAAAAGCGATTTTCGTGCACAGAATGCGGGAAGCGTTTTATGAGAAGCGATCATTTATCGAAACATGTGAAGACACATTCGAACGGAAAGACTGTCAAAAGCAACCCATCTCAGGGCGCGGAACCCATTGCAATTCGCCCGATTCCGCGGCAAGAGCTACAAGAACTGCCAGCTATAGAACCGCGGCCGGAAGAAATAAAAAATAGCGAAAGCGACGGATCTGCGATGGTTGGAGTAGAACTCCCCGGTGTTGCGGTTGCTGTTGAACAGAATCAATTGTCTGAAAATGAATATTTTACTGGCGATGCCACGGAACATTACTTAAGTGATATGAGCGTTGCACACGAGTTTGTTGCGGTCCGAATGGATGGTACACAAGGAACAGCTATTTTAGTTGCTCAAAATATTAACATGGCCCCACAAGGTGTTTAGTGGTGAACGGAGGAAGTAAACAAATCCTCTTATGTATATTCTGCTCTAAAAATACGTCGACGTTAATATTCGAGAGACAACAGTTCTTTCACTGTTGATCATTTGTATCTAAATTTGAGTGTATGTGTTGGTAGACATTTAATTGGTTTCAAGAAAAGTACATGGGAGGTTCTTGCTTTTCAATGGGTTTGAAATAAAGCAGTATTTTAGGGTTACTAATGTTCGAGCGATATGTTAATCACCTTGGATCACGGCCAACTGATGTTGTATACACATTTATTCAAATAATTTGTAAATGTATATGGCGCAAGCAAAACAATCTTTTGTGATATTATGCAGATGTGTTAGACTTCATACGCAAATTGTTAACCCATTAAAGGCTGAAATTTTTACTTTTTAAATTATTTTATTTTCACCAAGGTTATAAAATTTGTAACTATATTTACAATATTGAATCACTAAGACAAAGAAATGGAGGCAAAGTCAATTTTTTTCTTTTTATATTTGCATGCATATCTTTTAGTTGAGGACTTTTAAGTCATCTTTAAATTATTTATTTCATCATCAAATTCTGTTTTCACATGAAATTGAAAATAATTTAAATATCACTTTTCAAAAAGGTTCACCTCACAAATTTAGAAAAAAAATTCTTGGATGACAGCAATGCTACCAAGAGTGATAAATAAGGTTATTGTCAAAACTGTACATACAAAAAAACATGGAAAATGAATAGTCATTTAGGATCAAATCCTGTTTTACATAAGAATTGGAGAAAACTGTTAAATTTGGCCATATTTTTTTTTGTGGGGGGGGGGGGGGGGGTTAACCTGTTTGCTTATCATGATCTTGAATAATTATTATATACTTGCATATATCTTTCTTGAGACTGTGAATTTGTAAAAAAAACATGGTTTCTATACATTGTACAAGCTATTTTTATTAAACTTGTCAAGGAATTCATTAAATGCTTTCTATGTTTTGTTAGTTTTCTTTTTTTCAAACCTGCTGCTGTCTCAAATAACTGGTAGATCATAGCCTCTTTCACACCCTTTATTGAGTTTTTTATGCTGCACTTCTCTCACTTAAAGGGGCTAGGTCACGGTATTTATAGGTAACTCTGTTAATTTTCATTTATAATTAAGGCTGAAAACTGCAAACTGGCAGAGGAAAAGTCATCTATTGGCAAAAACACAGCCACATAGCAAACAATGATGATTTTTGAGCATTGTAAATGACGCTTTCATACAAATTGAGATAAACTGCCCAACGTTTTTCAAGTTAACCTGACCGCAATCCGTTTTAATTCTATGAAATTGTGCCCATCCGTGCCCCTTTTTTGGCCTTTCTGTGTTCCTTTTGTTATTCTACAGTTTTAAGCTGTCATTGTGATATTTCAGTGAATTCTATGACCAGTTGGTCAGTGCAGAAATTTCCTGAAAATGCGTGACATAGCCCCTTTAAGGCTGGTTTTCACTAGCCAGGGAGTTGAGGTCAGAGTCAATCAGAGTCGCAAGAGCACTTACGGCCAAGTGAAAACCGAAACTCGAGACATAAGATCAATGGAATCTGAGTTGGGAGAATCAAAATGTTTCTTTTTTCTTACGATTCTGCTTATGACTCCATCGCTTATGATCCAGTGAAAACTAGATTGACGGCCGCTGGAGTTGCAGGCAGAAGCGAAAGAAAAAACCAATGCTCAGGCCCTTTGAGTGCTTTCTTTCTGTTTGCGACTCTGACAATCTAGTTTTAACTAGATCATAAGCTACATACATACATACATAAAACTTTATTTATCCTCGAATTTAATATAGCTAAGACAAGCTAGTTTCTTCGAGAAACAAGTGAAATATTAAAAAATAAAAATTAAATAAGTAAAATAGAAATAACAATATTACTATATCCGTTAACTACTTACACATTAAAACTATATACAGAGTCATGAGTGGAATTGGAAACTCTGCTTATGACTCCATCAGTTTGATTTTCACTTGATTGTAACTCTCCGCTCTTCTGATCTGACTCATCCCCAGTCGTCTTCACATAGCACGCGGCAAAGGGAGAAGCACACGCACGAGGTGCCCATCTTACCTTGCGCTCCCTTTCTCAGTACCCACCTCTCCCTGCACTGTACTGTGTGCTATATGAAGACAACTGGGGACGATTCAGTCTTCTGATTACAACTCTGAATCCAATCAATCAGTCAATAAAATTTATTTACTCTCGGAGCTGAGGAGGGGGTGACTAGGCCCCTAGCAAACATATGTTAATATGCCGAGAAAATAAATAACAAATACCTTAGAAAAATTAATTAATAAGGGACTATCTAGCTGCGCACAGCATTGCAAAAGGCCTGTAGTGTTGCAATTGATCGCTCCATTGCTAGTGAAACCAGCCTTTAAGACTGCAATCTTTTGGAGTGATGAAGGGAGCACTGTCTTGGATATGCAAAATGGGAAGTGTTTATGTCAAAACTCTTATAACAGCTACAAAGGAGATAAATAAGATCAAATTTAGTCATGATTTCACCAAGGGTAGCCTGTGTAGCTGGCGGTTTTGTTGGGTTTTAAAGCACACACAAGCAAGCCACGAGAGCCCCAAGCCCCTCACAGCTCTGCCACTTGCTTGTGTACGCTTTAAAATCCAACAAGAGTCCTAGCTACACAGGCTGAACCAAGGGTATTGTGTTAGTTTGACTTGCAAATCAGTGGAGCAAAAAAAACTGGAAACCGGGGGGGGGGGGAAGGACTCCATATAATGGCCTATACGGGGAGGCTCCGCCCGAAAGGGGTACCTTTTTCAGGCTTCAGGTATATGAAAGGGTAGGAATTTCACAAGTTAAGGTATATGAAAGGGTATGAAAATCCGTCATTTAGGTTTTTAAAAGGGTATTTAATTAAAATATTTTGAACAGACGCACTTTATGGCTGTATTATTTTAATTTATTAAGCGCTACATGAAAATGACAAGAAAACGTCCTGTTCTAAGTCTATGCCATGCCTCTTAGGTATATGAAAGGGGTACCTTTTTTCAGTAAAAGGTATACGAATTGGATACAATTTCTGTCAAAATGGTATATAAAAGGGTAAGGGCTAAAAGCTTGGGGCGGAGCCTCCCCGTATAAAACTTTTTTGAGTGCCCCCCCCCCCCCGGGACTGGAAACTGCCAAACAGTTCAAGCTATTGTAGCTATTCTTAAAAGCAATATGGATTGAAAAATTCCTCTATTTGACCTCAAGTTGTTCTTAAATATTTGAGACAACTTTCAACATTTGCTCCTCACAGGCTTGCCAGGAAATCAGAATTTTGTGCTATGGTATGATTTGTTCGCCCGATTTGTTCCAAGCAAATTTGCATGCTATTGACTAGCCCAATTTTTTTTTCCTTATTTTAATTGGGAGGATGAAAATCCACCCAATTTCTATTTTTTCCAATTTAAGACTTAATAGGTTCTCATAAAAAGAGGGTTTAATTTGCAAATTTAACCCTAACAGGTTCTTTATGTTAGGTTCTTTATACTCGTACTTACATGTACCTCTAGACGAGAATGGTGGCTCCGCAATCAAGATAATCTTGTTCATAGGGTGCTGGAAGAAGAAAGACCCTAGTTGCAAAAGAAAAGGAATAAAACTAGATAAATGGAAACAACAAATACAATGGAAGAGGTTTTAAATGAAAATTGCAGTCAACTTTCAACTCAGATACCTGTGTCTCTGTCCTTCTTTGGGAAGGATCGTGTTGGCTGACTAAAATATGATAGGAGCCTGGGTCCCGGATTTTGCGCCCGGCGCCCCCTCTCCAAAAAGTTTTCAGTCCGTCTCCATGGCCGCAGTGTGAAGTAGAGATTGTGTCGCCATGGATTTGCACATGCCCAGGGTTAATATACCCAACGAAAATGATATCCCCAAAGTTAGTAGACGAACTGATGTGATCGTTTTTCGCCTAAAATCTTGGCTAAGAGACAGACCCAAACTAGCCTGCGAATTCAGCTGCCTATCATTCGATTCGCTCCCTCTACTACAAGCTACACCCAATGCAAACTAAAATCGAGGAGCTCGCTGCTCCAAAAATTGTTTTTACTGTTTCGCAGTTAAATTTTGATTCAGATAAAAAGGCAAAAAGAAAAAAATTACATTTGACACATTTGGCAGGAAGTAAAGCTTTCGATTTCGTTTCGTCTTGCGGAAAAGGCTGGAATGCATTTTCCCGCCAAATGCAATCAGCTGAACATTGACCAATCAGAGCGCATGTACTATTTCAACAGGTCCGCGATCAATGAATATCCTTCAGCGGCTTACAAAACAGAGTATGCTCTGTTATGTTGCGCCGCCATATTGCTAAAATTGCATCAACTGTTGCAAGCTTTGAAAGCAGGTTATTTTTACGCTGTTTCTCTGTTTCATTCCGCCTCAAAATGCCTCCGAAAAAGAAGGAAGAGGAAAAGCCGACTCCATTAATGGGCCGATTTGGAACCTCGCTGAAATGTGGGATCGTCGGGCTACCAAATGTAGGGTAAGGGAACTCACGTGGATCGATTGATCAATGAGAAGACTTTATTTTGGTTTTATCGAAGACTGTTGTTTATCCACGTGTAATTTTCAGGAAATCGACGTTTTTCAATGTGTTAACCAAGAGTGCAGCTTCAGCAGAAAATTTTCCTTTCTGCACAATAGGTCAGTGTACAATGAATTCTTTGTTTGTATTATGTTTGTACAGCTATAAATCGCCTTATCACGGTCTATTATAAGAAACTCTAGAACTACACTATCAGTGTGAAAATCTGATGTTAAATACTGCCATCAAAATATAAGTTATGACCAATTTGCATTACGTTGATAAATTGAGAGATACTTGATGCAAGAGATTTTAGTTTAGAGGTACTTGATAAGTTGAGGTAGCCCAGGGGGTAGTGCTTAGGACCCCAGATCAATCCCGGGGAGGGGGAGGGGGCACTCAGCAAAGATTTAAATTGGGGAGATCTACCCAAGGTCCAGACAGATACCCTTTTTACCTACCAATTTGGCAGAAAAGTAACCCTTTCAGACACTTTCGTTGGTAAAATTGGAAAATGGTACGGAAAGATTTCCGCACTGGACCCTACATTAATTATGTATGCAACTATTTCATACTATCACTATACATAAACAGCAATCATGAAAAGAACGAATCAGTCAGAAAATTGTATGCATAATTAATGTAGGGTCCTGTGCGGAAATCTTGCCAATGGTACACCTTACACAAACCTACACAAGATATACTGCATTTCTTTTCTAACCTTTTGAGTAAGGTAACCCTTAAAATACTCAGCCTCGCGTGCATTTGTGCAAGATATTTCAAAATGCCCTCTGTTATATTTTATACTGCAATAACATTTCCCGCTACCCATTCCTAAAATTCAACTCTATAAATTTATCCCTTCTTATCCCTCCCTATTTCAGGGCCATACCAAAATAAAGAAATAAAAATGAAAAACTAAATTTAAAATACCCCAGTTCAACCCTCCAAGTTTATTTGTTTCCTTAGTGGCCATTTGGCCACCAACTACTCAAGTTTTGGTCGCCAGTGAAAAATTTTAGTCACCAAATTAAGCTGATGCTTTCAATCCTTCCTCTCAATTTGAGTCGCCAGGCTGGCGACCTTGGTTCAAATTTAGTCGCCAGCTCCAAAATTTTAGTCGCCATAGTCGCCATGGCGACTAAAATGGTCTTAACTTGGAGGGTTGCAGCTGCCCCCGCCAGGAAAACTTGCCCCCGCAGACAAAAAATCCTAGGTACGGCCCTGTATTTATCTCCAGACTGAAAAAAGTACCCTTTTTGGGCCAAACTTTCCCATATAGTCTAGGTTCCTGGACCCTCACAATACCACCAAATTGTTAGGACCTGACAAAATGCCAGGGTAACCTGTGACGGGCTTGCACCATATCTATGGAAAGGGAGTAGTACTTAGTATAACATTTGTTAATGAAGAAAACCAGATTAAACATTTTATTGTGTTTTGTTGGCCACTTGGCAGATATGCTGTCTTTGTCTACTTTCATGTTAATTTTTATTTTTTATTTTATTTCTTTCAGATCCTAATGAAAATAAGTATCATCCAATTATATAGTACTTACCAACTTTCAGGTGACCTTGAGCGTTTTGTTCCAATAAACCTGTTTTACAAAAGGCCGTGTTATGTGAGGTTATGAACACACCAGTTTAAGCTAATTGTCACTAACAAAACGCTAATGTTATTTGACCCCAAGCATGTCAAATGTTCAAGAAAATGCTCAATTACCTAATATTTTACTCCATGTTTTACTCTAATTTCCTTGGGCCCAAAATGTACTACAGTACTATTTTAATTAAAAATGTGTCTGTACATTTTGTAAGTTAAAAAAAAAAATGCTCATAAAGGTTCTGTTATCCTAATTTAAGGAAAAAAAAATTAATATGTAAAATAATCATTTCCAAACTTTTGCTTTTTTCTGTGCACGTCGAGTGGCTGTTCCGGATGAAAGATGGAATTTTCTATGCGATTTTCACAAGCCTGCAAGGTTAGTTGTTACTAAGGGCCAGGCTGTTTATATGAAGAAAAGTTGTCACTGGTTTTAGGGTCCCACTCTCCCGTGAGCAATCTTTTTCTGAGTATTTATATAAAAAAAGGTGTACCTTACCTCACTCAAGCAGGGGACAAATTGAGTGTACAAAAAGAGACATGTTTACTTGTGTTTCTTTCTCTTTTGATAAGCTGTTTATTAATTGTGTTTATTTTTCAGCAAAGTTCCAGCTTTCCTTCATGTGACCGATATTGCTGGTCTGGTTCAAGGAGCTAGCGAAGGCAAGGTAAGATTTTACAGTCCTTAGTATACAGGCTTTGACTTGATTACAAGTGTTCCAGTTTACATTTAAGCAGCTGTATCAGCCAGCCACCCTCTGATCAATAACTGTGACTTAACCCATTGACGCCTGTACCAGCTGTAACTGGATGTGAGGAGCATTGGCCTTTTTTCCGCTTCTTGATGTCATTATATTCGACCAACAAAGGCATCATCACTTATACTCAAGATCTGCAGGAAGAAAAGATCTTTCCAATGATACCTAGGTCACAGTGATTACAAGTGTTAATGTACCTCGAATTATGCATGGAAATACATACAATTCATGTAGAAATTTCAGTGAAAAACTCAAAGGAAAATTTCCACCAACCACCCCTTGCTTTCTCCAGAATTCTTGAACTGAGAGCTAGCCCACTTGATGGCCAACAAGTGCAGCAAAATGATAAAAAAAAAGACAAAAAAGAAAAGCCCAAAAAAAAAAAAAATGAAAAGCCTTAAGTGGAAGAGTACTTTCTGACCCGAAGACTATCTCCAAATTTTGACTTTTGCACATGCACGAGCAAATAATGCTAGTGGAAAGAAAGGCATGCCTTCATGTTGCAAGTGGCGTTTTCAGTAGACTGGAGCTTATTTAATGCATAACTGCCCAAAGAAATGTCAAAAATACCCAAAAATTGTTTTTGGAAAATCTCCAGGTGTCAATGAGTTAAAATTAACTAGATTCATAAAAGAAAAAAACTTTCTTGAAAATGTTTAGTAAGTAGTAACAAGATTAGTTCCAACCCTCCAAGTTTATTTTTTCCTTAGTGGCCATTTGGCCACCGACTGCCCAAGTTTAATCGCCAGTGAAAAATTTTAGTTGCTAAATTAAGCTCACACTTTCAATCCTTCTTCTCAATTTTAGTCGCCAGGCTGGTGACTTCAGTTCCAATTTAGTCGCCAGCTTCAAAATTTTAGTCGCCATGGTGACTAAAATGGCCTTAACTTGGAGGGTTGAGTTCTCATGCTGATCAAGGGAATGTTTTTTTTCACAGGGTCTAGGAAATGCCTTTTTATCCCACATATGGGCATGTGATGCAATATTTCATATGATACGTAAGTAGGAACTCTGTGCTTTAAAATAATGTTCTCTCTCTTTGTTTGGGTGATATTGAGTTTAGTGTAAACTGTGAACCTTTTTTTTTTTTGCTCAGGTGCATTTGAAGGTGAAGATGTAACCCATGTTGAGGGAGATGTGGATCCTGTGCGAGACTTGGAAATTATTTTAGAGGAATTAAGACAAAAGGTAGGAGTGACCAGTAACCTTAATTTTACACTCTAAAAGCCTGGCCAAAAGGAGACCCAAGAAGACCCAAGTTTTCAACTTGCATCCACTGGGGACTCTGTTAGGCGAGGACTTGCGTGTGCTTGCATTGACTTGTGATGACTTGCATTCATTTTTGGTCAAGATCAAATTTGCATGGAAGTCAACATAAGTTTTTCACCGTTTGGCCACCCAATGCAAGTGAGCACAAGTCTTGCTGCCTACTTCAAGTACTGAATTGCATCGTGTGCAGTAGCTTTAAAATGGTTTTTTTTGACAAACTGCATGCACTTGCAAGTAACCTTGCAAGTCCATTTGGCCAGCCAATGCAAGTCTGTCCGCAACTTCAACTTGTGACTACTTATGTCAACTTGCATTACCGATTGGCCAGGGCTTAAAACTGTAATGCAAAAAGAGTCAACTGAGGGATTAGGAAAATGTGTTTGTTATAATAATGGGGAAACAAAGTCATTAGTTTCTAAAGAAACTGTTTGCTGTGTTGGTGGGAAAGTGAAACAATTAGTTGATTATCAACAGAAAAATGAACTTGCCGGGGCAGTTGGGCCAGGGGTTTTTTCCTGTCCTGAATTAGAATAAAACAGCACATCTAGAAGATAAGGAAGTGTTGGCTTAAAATCTAGGAAAGAGCATTAAATTTTCTGATGACCGCTAAATGTCTTGATTTAGGGTCAAATTACATGGATGCTAATCTCTGAAACCTTCAAATTATTATACAACACTTCATAACAGTAACCCTTTGAAAACCATTTTTCTTAGATTAGATTTAAGTGTCACCTATTATTTGGCCTGAGCGGGAAATGGAGTAAAGGTTTAATTTAGGAGATGACGATTTATAGTATTTTGCTTTTCATGCCAAAATAATAAAAAAAGTTCCTTCTCTCAATCAGGATGAAGAATACCTTAAAGACAAAGTGGTGAGTTTCTTGTTGTTGTTGTTGTTGTTGTTGTTGTGTGGTGGTGGTGGTGGTGGTTTTCTTTTACTAAACAAAAATGCAGGGTTTTCTCTGGTCACTCTTAAAGGGACTATGTCACGGATTTTACCAGATTTTTGAACCGCCAAAATTTATATTTGTGTCGCTTGAAACCTAAAAATAATGGTCCATTTTTATTGATAATGGCTATATTAGAGCACTGAAACTGTTACCTAGCATCTTTGGGTGCGATTGCCTCGGATGGAAACAGATTACAATTTGAAATTGTTAGGCAAATGTTTTCAAATTGTTTCAGCACGTCTTCAAAAATCAACATTTATAGCCGTAGCTTGATTTGTATCCGCAAAGTAAGGTTATATATTCCTTTAGGTGTTCAAAGATAGTGTTTTTTATGGGTTTAGTTGCCTACCACTTATTTCAAAGCAGTTTTGACCACAAAACTGTGATAACCCCGTGACATAGTCTCTTTAATGGTCACTGAATATTGTTTTGTGATCAATGAGAAGTTGGGAATTTTTTTTGTTAAAAAAGGAAATGTAATTTATTTACCCATGTTACACAGAAGAGCTCAGGAGCGCTTGTTAAGACGTGTACATGCATCTAAGATCGAATTGGAATTTGGAGTGTTGGTTTTTGTGGAGGGAGGAAAAATTGGAGAGCCCGGAGAAAAACCTTTGGAGCAAGGACGAGAACCAACAACAAACTCAACCCACATAAGGCACCAGGCCGGAATTGTACCTGGGCCACATTGGTGGGAGGCAAGCACGCTCACCACTGCGCCTCCCCTTTTGGTTTCTTCACATGTGAAGGACCATCTGAAATAAACCATGGGGTTGGAATTTTCTACTGTTTTTTTGTTGTTGTTCTATTTGTTTTTACATATGTACAAGTTAAGAGGAAAATAATTTTGCTCAGATTCCCCCTGTATTTTTTTTAATTTGTCGTCATATTATTTTTTTTCAGTCAACAATGGATAAAACAGTTGTGAGAGGAGGTGACAAAAAAAGATTAGGAGAATTGGTGAGTGGACTGTATTCTCAAATTTTTATCATGAAAACAAGCTAAGGAAAATAGTTTTTTTCAACATGAAATACAATATTTTATTGCAGGGTAAAGTAGACCCACGGAGCATCAGAGCATCTTCAACTTTCCTGTTCTGTCAGACCTTAATTTATACCTGCCAACTCTCACGCCTTAGGAATCTTACGCCTGCGAGTTGAAAACTTCGATCTCATGCCAACCACGCTTACGCACCAATTGCCACGCCTGAACCATCGCACACTCCAAAAATAGTGAACTCAAAAAGTGAGAAAAAAAAATCCATTAGATAAATGATGAACTTTCCCCACAATCTCAGAGTTTTGAAAGAAAAGATTGGGAATGTTAACAAGGTCGTGTGTAGCAAAACACGTCAGCGCACTGGAATCGGGATATGTTCGGAACGTCTTCGGGATACTTCGGAAATCCCGGCACTCTCAGGATAAAAATCTCACACCCTTGACCCAGAAAAAGTTGGCAGGTATATCAATTTTGCACAAAGTTTGACAACTGCCTGTCAGGGGACACCTCCAGTGAAGAGACACTTAAGGCCTTCCAAGGGGGGAACCGATGTCCCTAGCCAACATCTGTAAATGTCGCTGTCATTAATTTACCGCTATTGTGTTGCTGTCGCACTATGTTGCTGTCGCATTTCCGTGCCATAATGATGTTGCTTGTCGCTGTTAAAATGTTCCTGTGTCGCCAGAATTTAGGGTCATGTCTGTTGTTGCTTTTACCCCTTGGAAGGCCTCACACTTTACTTATTAACATTATTTTTTGTTACTCAGATCACTGATTAAAGGGTTTATGCTTAATTATTCCTTGCAGGAAAGTTTGAAAAAAATTTGCCACTGGGTCGCTGAAGAAAAAAAGCATGTTAGATTTGGAACTTGGGAGGCTAAAGAAGTAAGTGTTCTTTAAACTTGATAAAGTTCTGTGTATTGCTAGAACAACAGTTTAGAATTACAAAACATTGTTTAAAATTATTCATTTCATTTTAATTAGGGGAGAAGGGTTGGCGGAGTGGTGAGAGTGCTCTCCTTCCACCAATGTGGCCCGGGATCGATTCCCGGACCCGGCACCATATGTGGGTCGAGTTTGTTGTTGGTTCTCGCCCTTGCTCCGAGGGTTTTACTCTGGGTTTTCCGGTTTTCCTCCCTCCTGAAAAACCAATATTTTCAAATTCCAATTCAACCTGGATAGAGGACCCGCATTAAACCAGCTATTGCTGATGTCACATCCTCACTGAATATAGCCATTTATATTTTATTATTATTATTATTATTCTTTTTCCTGTCCCATTGGTGTCCATACTAAAGCGGTTTGACTGTATATGAATTTTTCTCAGTTATTTTTTAACAATTGCATCCAATAATAATAAATAGTAATAAATAAATATTAATATAGTGCCAGGCTATCCAACCCTGCTCTAGGCACTTAACAATAATGTTAAAAAAATTAAGAAAAACTTTACTGAAAGTACCTTATTCTTACTAATTTTCGCGAGTACTAATTTGCGCGATTTTTGCGATTTCAAAATAATCGCGAAATTTAATATGCGCGAAAAAAACATTGCGTGAAATTTAAACACGCGAAAATTAATACCATATTATATATCAAAACAATAAAAATTTTTTTAAATGTTTGGAACTGCAACTATTTACCCTTGAGATATCTTTCCGTCTTGTTTTCGACTAGCACCCTTCCTCTGATTACTGCTTTCTTTACCTAAGAAATCGCCCAAAACCTCTTTAGTGCAGTCACCAAAGTTTCCGTTAGCCAGGCTCCTTGATCCTTGTATTTACATTGAACAAGACCTTTGTATTTTTTGAGTAGTTTCTCACTCTTACCCTGCGATCGATCGATAAAACACTGACAAAATCGCGAAATTTAGTACACTCTTCAGGGGCGTAGCTAGCCGGTGGGCCCGTGGCCCGGGCCTACAAATTTTTGCTCTAATTTTTCTTGCAATCGAGAAAATTAATACTCGCGAAATTAGCGCCTCCCGAATACCTTTCGCGAAATTAAGTACGCGCGAAAAGGTTGGTGTGTTTTTTTTTTTTTTTTTTTTTTTTGAGACCCCCCCCCCCCCCCCCCCCCCCCCCCCCTTAGTAAGAGTAAGGTACAATAAAAAATCCAAAAGTGAATGCCGACTGCCATTACACTTTTAAATAGGCAGTATCGTTCATTGGTTTGCGGAAGTTTGCATTTCAACATTACTGTCTTGATTTCAGATTGAAGTCCTCAACAAGCACTTACTACTCACATCAAAACCTGTGATATATCTAATAAACTTATCTGAAAAGGACTACATCAGGAAAAAGAACAAATGGTCAGTTTCTTTTTTACCCTTCTGTTTTCAATATTTTGAGGAGCAGTCTTTGAAAAAATAGTCTGAATTCTGTGTAAAACACCTTATGTTCTTTTTCTCTATTTTTTTTTAAGGCTGGCAAAGATAAAAGAGTGGGTAGATACTCATGATAGCGGAGCTGTAATAATCCCTCTAAGTGGCGCCTTGGAATCTAAGGTAGCTATAAACTGAAGGGTGTAATTTTTCCCAGTCTTACAAATCAGGACATCCGGGGCGTTTGCTAGCCTCCTTCGCAAACGTTCTTTGGGCTCGTCTCATGGGGGAGAAACGTGCGACGAGCCCAAAGAACGTCTGCGAAGGAGGATAGACGTTTGCGTGTATAAAGTTAGTATTTCCTTTTATCGCATTCTATAAGAAAATAGGCCAATCAGAGCGCGAGAAAGTTGATGGTATGATACGTGTTGTGTGTAATGATGTTTGCCGCCAGATATGGCGCATGGCCCATCTTTCTACGGTTTTCCCGCCATAATGTATCGCCACTGTCGCAGTTTTTTCCCGCCATAATGTGCTGCATCTGTGACAGTTTCTTCCCCGCCATAATGTGCCGCATCTACCGTTTTCCCGCCATGTTGTACCACGTCCGTTAGTTTTTCCCGCCATTATGTTCCTGCCGTCACTGTTGTGACTGGATATGCTGGTTTTATTCTTTCGTTGCTTCTGTCTGGGATATCAGTATCTGACGCCACTTGTAGTCGACAAACTTAATTTTTGTGGTGAGTTTAGGGATAGAGAAAGGGTTGGATAACGGAGAAAATCGATTCAGCAAAGCAAATTTAGTTTATTTTATTCTCATTTTCTAAGCTTGTAGATTTGGGTCCTGAAGAAGGCGAGAAGTACCTCAAAGAAGTTGGCACCCAAAGGTACAAAGTTATTCTTAGACTTGTTGGCTTTTTTTAAATGGAAGGGTTATAAAGGATATCTGGCTTGCCTGGGCCCTGCGGTGAATTATTTTTATTTTTGCACAAGCCACGTGGTTCGGGAGTAGACATACCGACCAATCACAGCAAATGCAAGTTACTGCTAGAACCATTCAGAAGTCGAAGTAAATAGCATGCAACCTGCCCCTAGCGCGGGAAAACTTGTTACCTGCGCCAAGCGCGGGAAAACAGTAGAGTTGAGTGACAATTAGCGAAACCAAAGCAACACATTTTTTAATGAACAAAAGCGAGTAGTTTCTATAGAAACTGTTTTGGTGCATCAAAGGACAAACGTTACGAAATACTTCATTATCAAATTGAACGTAAATTGACTGGCGTAGTGAATTTGGAAAGCTAATTTGATCACCTTTGTCGGAGCAAAACCAGTTGAAAACCGCGCTAACAGGAATCCCTGCTTCGCTAACTGGTCTTGTTATTCGTTTCCAGTGCTCTCAGTAAAATCATTACCACTGGGTTCAAGGCTCTTCAGCTTCAGTATTTCTTCACGGCTGGAAAAGACGAGGTTAAGGCCTGGACAATTCTGGTGAGAACGAGCCGTTTAGTTTTCTTGCTTTTAATGTTTATTCATAACAAACTTTTACGAGGAAAAATGTTGCAAAGCCGGGACACACGAAAACAAGGAGTTAGGGATGAGATGAGACGAGAGTCTTGACGACCGGAAATTTGAGCAAGTTCAAATATGATATTAGCTCAAAGAGACATGGCAGCCAATGAAAGATCTCGTTTGATGTTGACTTTGCACTTCACTGGATGAGAATCGCTGTTAACAAATGAGCCCAAAATCAAGTATTTTTCACTTTACTTTTGTCTTCCACAGAAAGGAACTAAAGCCCCTCAAGCGGCTGGAAAAATTCACACAGACTTTGAGAAAGGCTTCATAATGGCCGAAGTGATGAAATTCGACGATTTCAAGGAGCTTGGTTCAGAGAACGCAGTCAAGGTAAAATATCTTGGGAACATGATTTTGAAAGACGTTGTCTTGCCTGTGTGTCGGACTACAGATGGAGAAGTCCCAGCGAGTGAGCCAGGGCAATGTTTTTTTTGACGTGTTTTTTGGCAAAACACTTATCTCTCACAGGGCCTCCCTCCCCCAGTAGTGGGTGACGAAGCTAGAGGAACCCCCTTTCCCATTGGAGCAAGAAAAGGAACATATTCACCTCACCCTCTCCCCATTTTCAAGGAAGAAATGGCCAATTCCCCTCCCTCCCCCCGCCCCACTTTCTGCCCCTTCGCGTTGTCAGTCTGATTTTTCTTTTTGTGCCCTTTCTCTCGCAGGCTGCAGGAAAATACAAACAAGAAGGCAAGAACTACGTGGTTAACGACGGCGACATCATTTTCTTCAAGTTTAACGCCGGCGCTGGTTTAACAGACAAGAAGAAAGCTAAATAATAAATATATTTAACGAACATTGACGACAGTGACGTGTAGGCATAGTAGAACTGAAGACTTCCAGCTAAACTAGAAACATATTTTTGTCATTATTCCTGAACTCTTGGTGGAAGCATCCAGAGTTAGATGATCTTGTCTGGTCTTGACTTTATTTCCGCGCAGAAGATTTTCGTGACAGCTGCTTTTTTGGCACGAGAGTTTAGAAGCAATAATATCATCATATATTTTACGCATGCTTAAAATATGTCTCCAATTCTGCCTCGTCCCGACGAGAGCCCTCGGGACAATTATCTTCAAAATACAAATGAAACTTGCCACGCCCCCCCCCCCCTCCCCCCTCTCCTGTTATAAAGTGAACAAGCAATACAAAGCTTTTTTTGCGGAACACATCATTGTATAAGGGGAGGTGTGTATTTGTGCGTGTGGGTGTGGGGGTTGGGAAGGTCTGGGAGATTCTATGCTATAAGATTTTTGGACGAGAATTTACAGTGAACCAAGCTTAACACTTAAGATTCAATATGACACAAAGACGTAGGATTTACTTTTCACGTTTTCCCCAAAATATCTCAAAACAGCATTTGGTGCAATTTTGTTCAGGAAATATCTAGTCTTACCCTGAGTACCAGAGTATTTTTCTCGCGCGCAGTGGATACTTCGGCGGCCGAAGGATGCGCCGACGGCCGAAGAAAACCTTTGGCACCCAGGGTAATCTAGCTGAGATCATAACGTTTTTTTTTAACGAGGAAATTCTCTTTTAGTTTCAAGATGGAAATTTGAATCCATTGCGTCTCACCCCTGGCAGTAGCAAACTCAGTTTTAAAAACACAAAATAAAGAAACAAACGAATGCAGAAAGGAGAACTTGGTGATTTATATATTTCGACTTCCAAAGCCTTTTAGTTCCACCTTTCCCGCTCCCCGCCCCATCCTAACTTGTATTCGCTTTTTGCGCGTTCAACGATCGCAGAACTGAACACGAGATAGAAATAGAGGGCGGTGAACAGTTTACCTTATTATAGAAATATAACGAAACATTTTAACAACGCGAACAAAATTTACGCGTAATACAATTAACCCCTTGCCTACCAGAGCCAAACACACCAGCAACCGGCGGCCATATTAATTTTTAATGAGATCTTGGCTAAGCAATAGCATCTTCAGATAAATTTAAAGTACATCTAGATTAAGCATATACACAGTTCCTCTGCCTCCGCTCTCATACTGTTGACTCGTACGCTCCCCGGTGAACCCTGACCATGTGCATTGAGGTTCAACTCCCCTCTCTCGCCACCCTTCTTCTTTTTTTCATACTCTTCAGTCACTTGGCATAATTCGCGTGGCTTAAATCGCACACAGAGTCGCGATGGGCAAAAAATTCAGCTAGCTTCATCTGCTTCATCTGTTTCCATTCCGCCTCACGCACACAAGCCGCCATTTGTACATTGTCCAAGCAAAAGCATTTTATTGGGTCGCGGGTTCAAAAGTAGTGCCAGATCCCAACAACCGGGGAGATATCAGGCACGCGAACAACCAGGCTTCAGTGATGTCTTGGTTGAGGACGTA
The DNA here is from genome assembly GCF_052425735.1 of Oculina patagonica. NCBI lineage: Eukaryota > Metazoa > Cnidaria > Anthozoa > Scleractinia > Oculinidae > Oculina > Oculina patagonica. Next base: position 2,578,305 of record NC_135768.1, read on the forward strand.
TATACGTCCTCGGTCGTTGCGGACTAGAGAGGACGATATATACGTCCTTGGTAGGCAAGGGGTTAACGCGAATTTAAGAAAAGTTCTGGTTAAATCCTTATAGTAAAAAAGTTAACGTCAATAAAATTAACGCGAATTTTTGAAATTCGCGTTCATAACATGTATCGTTAATTTCCTATAATAAGGTATTTTCAATTTTTTTAAAGTCGTGATTCGTAACACGAGCTTGAATTTCCAGATTTTGAGAAACGGCTTGTGGTTAGGGACGGAAATCCTCGGACGGTCTCGGAAAATCCTCGTTTGCTTGAGATGACAGTTTTTCCCCGCCCCGCTTTTTGATTGGCTGTCTTGAAGAGGGTGCACCCGAGCGCGTGGCTTGAAGTTCTTTGGAATTTCGCACTTCGCTCGCTTCGCTTTGGGAATTTTGCGCGAGGAAACTTCTATCTCGTTTGGATTTCTCGCGTTTATTGTTGTTATACAGAATGTGTACACAATCCACAAGCCTTTTTAGCGGCTCAATTCCGTTCCAATATAAACGGCAACAGAACGAGAAGAATTCTGTTTACCGACGCGAAGAAGGTTCAAAAGCTGTGGATTTTGCAAGCTGATCAGGTTAAATTCGTTTGGGTAAGATTTCCGCAGATTTCCTGAGATTTCTACATTGCACCATCTAACTGGGTATGTATTACACTTACTTTATCGAGCTTTATCTACGGGGCAAAGTTCACAAACACAATTTTATGCGTGATCATGAAGTACTATATATGTTTAGGATTTGCTAAGCTTAAAGCGGAGGTTGCGCTAAAATCCTGCCTCCATTTTCTTCAGCTCTCACAGTTAGCTGAAGTGCATGTGTTGAGGCTTAAAGATTGATGAAAATAAGTTTATAACCAAAATCTACATTATTGATCAGCAACGTAAAACACTGAATTATTTCCAGTCATCTCTTAAAATTATAAATAGATAAATAAATTAAAATATTATAATTATATAAACCCGGCGTATCCAATCGAACAAAATCGAACCAAAAATCAATCGAACCCAATCGAACACCAGTCGTTCGATTAGGTTCGGTAATCGAACAAAATCGAACATCTATTTTGCTGTGAGTTCGATTTTCAAACCAATCGAACACAATCAAACTAAATTGGCGTCAATGTTGTTTGGAATCCATCTTTTGATAAGTAAATCACACAGGACTAATAAGCTAGGGTTACAAAATGTCCACAATATAAACAAACAGGATTTCTGTAATCGAACGTTCGATTGAGTACTATTATCGACTGTTCGGTAATCGAACGTTCGATTGTTGACTGTTCGGTAATCAAACGTTCGATTTTGTTCGATTGACCAAATTTTATTGTGAGTTCGATTATGTTGGATTATCGAACCCAGTCGAACGATTGGGTTCGATTACAGAACGTTCGATTGGATAAGCCAGGTATAAATAAATAAATAAATAAATAAATAAACAGGAATTTGCAGTGGCATGTTCCTCAAGTGGCTTTTCATCCACTGTTTCCAAATCAAATTGGAATTTAGAAGTGTTGGTTTTTGTGGAGGGAGAAAAACCCTTGGAACAGAGACGAAAACAAACAACAAACTCGACCCTTATATGTCGCCGAGTGCAGGAGTGGAACCTGGGCCACACTGGTGAGAGGCAAGCACTCTCGCCACATGTCATAATTTCGACTGGAGACAAGTCAGCGGGTTTAACCCACAATGAACAGGGGTGTGTGTGTTGACAATGTTGTATATCACGTTAGTCCGATGCTTATATCCATCCTTTGAACAAGGGGTTGTAGAGGGCTGTGGCTACCCCATTGTCATTTGGATCTCAGGGGATCTAATAATAGGGTTGCCAGGCTGCAGGCCTCTCTCCTAGTCTGATCCACCGTTGAATACTATCTATTGGATAAGTCACTATCCAGTGGATAGTATAGTTTGGTAGTGTAGCAGCTCTCGTAAGCTCGTAACTCTACTGGTCCTCTAGTGTACCAGTTGCTTCTGTTTTGGGGGCTAAGGGCATTGTTCCTGTTTGTTCTATTGTTCCCTCAAAGGGTAGCCAGACTTTCATCAATTAGGACACTGATGCCTAAAATTGTTAATTTATTTATTTTGAGTTTTTATTACAATTCAATGACAAAATCTATACCAAAAAAAAAACAGCCATCTGGATGGTTTACAATAGAGCTCAGGGCCCCATGCAAGGTAAACCACCAGAAAATAAAATATTAAAAATGATTTTAATTAATTAAAATTAACAATTTCAGTTCTATACTGCAGTTACTGAAAGAATTATTTTAATGCCCAGTTTAAAGGAGGACAGGACATAATTCATTTCACTTTTGTTTAATCCTGGACATATCCTGGGCATATTATGCCTTCTTTGGCTCTGGGTTCCTGACCCTCCCCTCCCCTGTTCTCCAACAGAACTAAAATGGTTAATTTAAGGTTCCATTTATGCTTGGTTTCCTAAGCTGTTCATAACCCTGCTGTCTTTGCAGAAAATGGTGGATGAAGCAGAAGAGTGAGACAATACACAATATACGATTGGTCTACTAGACACTACACCCTATCAGATAGCCTCTGTACTCTGACTCTTTCTTGCTTTGCTGATAGCTTTTGTGTAAGAAAAAATGATTTTTTTAAATTTTTTTACTTGAGAGAGTATTTCATTGTATTTCCAAACACCTTGAAGTTCACAAAAAATACTCTGCTGCACATCATGTCAGGGGCGGATACAGGGGGGGTGGATAGGGTGGATATCCACCCCCCATTTTTCATTAAAAAAAATTCAAAATGTCACTTTATTAGAAATAGAAAATAAAGAAAGAAAGAAAAATTAGCTCTCGCTCATGTCTGGTTGTTGTTACGCTACGTTTCGCCATCTGCCGCCACTTAGGGTTAGGGTTAGGCCCTAATGGTCTGCCATCCACCCCCCCTTTTAAAATCCTGGATCCGCCCTGCAAGTTTCAACTCTTTTCTCAGTGACAATCCACAAAGCGAATATATGAAATACATATATGTGAACTGCTGATAAATGATGAAATGAATGAAATGATCCTCACATTGTAATTGCTATTTTAACACACTGCAAGGACCATTTTCATTCATTTCATCTTTTCTCAGTGTTAAAATGTGATGAAACACTCTATCTTGTTTAATACATTACTTAATAATTTGACATGGTGCAGATCATTTACCAATGTCTTATTGTGTTTATGTATAATTTATTGTTATAGCATGAAGTCAAGCACCCATAAAAACATTAGCCATCTATTAACTAAGGATGCCAAATGGATAGAAGGTATGAAAGTTTCTTTAATGTTAATAACACAGGTCACTGCTGTTGTTCCAGGGTTATCATGAATTAAAATAACAGGTACAATAATATTTATGCAAGTACTGCTTTATAAGATAATTAAGAAAAGATGTTTTTTGAGTCTTGTTAGATGACAACCCAAATATGATATACAACTGTAAAAGAACATAATTTCAGCATTTTGACTTTTAGTTATGATTAATCAGTACTTCTGGACTTCACTTCTGCACTGTTGCTATGTTTGTTTTCCGGCTTCTCTTTGCTGATCGTTGATTATTAACATATGACATGCCACAGTCCTGGGCATACACTGTACCATGAAGTGCAGTTAGTGTGCTGGGCTCAGATCAAGCAGTCTGGGATCAAGCCCTGGCTGGGGTCATTTCATAGTGTTCTTGGGCAAGACTCTTTATTCTCACATTGCATCTCTTAACCCAGGTGTGTAAATAAAGTATTATTATTATTATTATTATTATTATTATTATTATTATTATTATTATTATTATTATTATTATTATTATTATTAAATGGGTATGGACAAATTTTGTGCTGGTGGTAAACCTATGGTGGACTAGCATACCATCCAGGGGGAAGTAGAAATACTCCTAGTCACTTCATAAAGCCAATAAGGCTTGAAGGCAGACTTTACCCCCACTACAAACCAAAAATGGAAAAAATTACGTCCGCTGACTTTAAGCTTGAGCTATCAACTGTTTACTGTGTTCTCCCATTGTCGTTGCATTTGTGCATTTAACACGCATTGCATACCTATTTGCAATCGGGCGTGAACTACAAATCAGCGAGTTAATTCATTTTCCACGAACAGTACTGAAATGTAGCTACTGTTTGATTTAAATACAGACAACGATTAATGAACAGGTCGAAAAAATGTCCGCTTCCCTCTTCGCACTTAAAGGGACAGTATTACGAGAAATCTTCTAAGTTTTTATATGTGAACTGTGCTAGAATTATAAGGTGCACTCACAATTTAACAGAATAGCCTTTGAACAACAGAAGAAAGGCGTAAATTGATTTTCCAAGATGTAAATGAACCGCAATCAACGGTTCTTATGTGATTTTGTTCAATTAACACTTTTGAAAATTTCGGCCCGATGTTTTCAAGTTTTAGGCCACTACGTCCCTAACAGTCCGTGTCCACACTACAGTTTGAAAATTTTCATGACTAGTACACTACGTTTTAGCAACGCCAGGCCACTTTTAGTAGTTTTCCAATTAATTCCAACACCTTCCAGGATTTCCACTGACGCGTAATTTTTTTACGTGCGTTAAGGTGGATTTCCACTGACGCGTAAATTTTTACGTGCGTAAAAATTTTAGAGACATTGTATGAACGACTTGCGTACACGTTAACGCAAGTCGTTCATACATTGTCTCTAAATTTTTTTACGCACGTAAAAAATTACGCGTCAGTGGAAATCCACCTTTAACGTGTCTGAAAAAAAAAATAAGAGACAATGTATGAACGGCTTGCGTACACGTTTACGCCAGTCGTTCATACATTGTCTCTAATTTTTTCACGCACGTAAAAAATTACGTGTCACTGGAAATCCACCTTTTAACGCCGTAATACAAGAAGCTGAACTGAGCGCTTGCTTACTCAAAGGGAGGAAAAGGCCATTTCAATACTTGCAGTCGAGTCAGGGTTGAATGTAGACGGGAGTGGCGGCAGAAAGGGAGTTTGCTTGCTAGATGGAAGAAAGGAATTGAATTTGGGGACAACTGCCCAGAAACGGCTCAGATGTAGTATGTCTTCGACCGCGATGCTCCTGCTAGGGAAGTTTAAATTAAGCCCTTTTGCAATTCTCTTTGTTCCCGATTCTCTTCCATTGACCCTTTTCACACCTTGAGTTAAACTTCCAGATACGTTTTTCCTTTGGGCATTGTTCGCTGTATTGTGTGTTTTTCTGGCTAAATTTACAACTTCTGGATTTGGCTGAGAACGTTGTGAAACTTCACTGAAAGGTACGGAAAATTCTTATCGAAACAAAAGCCACTGAGCAATACTTTCATGTGGTACTGTTTATTATGCTGTCAAGGTGGTTCTAACTTTTAAGTTTGGATAAAACCCTTGCGTGTGACCATTCGTATAAAAGTTACTGAGCAGTACGTTCACTTGGTATTGTTTCAGTTTTTCAATATTTCCGAAAAATAAAGTTTGAAATTTTCTCATCATTAGGTATCGAAAGCATTAAACGTTGCAAGTTTTTTTTATAAAATGATAAAGAAGTTACGTGTACATTTATCCACTTGACGAAAAACTTAAAAAACGAATACAAAAGTCTAGCAATACAATAACAAAGAAACAAAAAAAGATAATTTCTAGAATAAGCAGTTTTCTTTTTCAAAATGCTCATGAATAGATAATGCGTACCTGTTAATTAAGTGTATTTACACAAGTTAGTTTTCATAACAGTTTGGTCGCACCATTAGAAGTATAAATGTATGCGTTGTTCTTTGAGATTTCCCGACGCTATTGTAGCAAAACAAAAAAGTTGCCGCCAAAACTATCCGCTTTAATGAAATCTCCAACCTCCTTATGACAAATTTAAGTAGGCGGGTCTTAGCCGGAATGAACGGTCTGGTCATCTTAGGGGAAAAAGCCTTGAAAAAAACGAATTTCTCTATAGAAGGTTTATAGTAAAATGTATGTGGAATGGTTAAGAGAATTTTCTTGTTGATGTGGAACTCATAGGGGTTTTAATTTGGTGTTGTTTGCCGATAGCAGCCGAGAAATTTTCAGCCAAACTATCGTTATGTTGCAATTGCTTCTAAGTCGCGGGTTTCACTTCTCAGCTGTGTTTACAACACATGGTCGATCTTATCGAAAAGAAAATGATCTACACTGATTTTATCGCACAATTTCCTCTCTTCTTACTGCATTCATGCTGTGGACCAGGCGACGTGAAGACTGAAAACCGTTTCGCTGATATCTTTGGCGTGTCTTGAACGTACCGCTTTTAAAACGCGGTCATTGGACGCTTGTCGTGATCGTGTGTTAAGCGGTTATTCCCTGGCTCCACGGGGAGCGCCCCGCCTCGGCGCCAAAATCTATTTCCTTATGAACAAAACATCAGCCTCCTTTACACCTTGTTTGGCGGTTTTCGGGCGTTTTTTGTCGTGGCATTGTGGCCACACATTTTTGCCCTGAGGTGGACTTGTTTGTTGACTTTAAACGCTATCGCGTGGAAATGAAAAATAATAAAGAAGAAAGGAATAACGTAGAAACTAATTTGTTCCTGCACTGTTGTTTTTGGGTCGGTGTGTGTGTGAAGCTGTACTGCCGTTTTGGTTATTAAGATAACGAAATTAAACTTGCGGTAAATGAGTTTTAATTTGAGAAAGTTGTCGCTGATAAAGATCCAAGAAAATGAACGTCCTAGCTCTTTTCTGCTGTAACAAATTTTATACAACGATTAATCTTTTCCATAAACTTATAATCTATTGAAATAAAAGGGAGAATTGGTTACGGCTGTTTTCTTAAAGTTTTCTACAAAATTCCACCCCAAAAATAATAGTGCTTTGTTTTCTAGTATGTATCTTACAGACTAGCTTCATCTCTTTCCCCGGCCGGCTAAATTCTTCAATCAAGTTTAACATATTTCTCATGTCGAGAACTTAAAATCAATATAAAGGTTTTTGCAGCTTAACTTGTAGTAAGAAATATTTTAAATAGATTTGTCGTTTCGTCTTAAGTGATATCATGAAACAAGATTGGTGTTATACAGTTCCCTTTTATTCTTGAAGATTTAACTGAGAACTGCAAATTTTTACTCTGCTTTCCGTCTAGACTATTTCAAACTTGATTCAAGTTTGATTTTTTCAATGAAATATATTTTTTGTGTGGGAACTTGCATCAAATAACGCCGGTGGAATCGATATCTATGTGTGAATACCAAGAACCTTTCAGACCATCGTGAACTGTGTTTGTCTTTCACCGGCCGATATTGTTTAACCAAGAGCGACCAAAATCGAGTTTCTCCTTTCACAATCAATACATTATCAAGCAAAGAGGTGTTGAGAATAAACAAAATCATCAACTAAGCAATATTGTCTTGATATAGCAACAAATTCTCAAATCGCACATTACATAAAATGTATGGCAGCCAGTAATGAGTATTGCTATGTTGAGCTTTGGACACTGATAGGGTAAAGTTGTAGTGTCGAGTTTGTTTAGTACTGTTTAACTGTCGCAGTCTGAACCAATCATAAGGTATTGAATCACATGCTGTGATTTAAGTAGACTCCGCCCTTTGAAAAGAAGCTATAATGTAAACTATTGATCAGTGTGTTAATGACTGTCATTTCGTGGCTACAACAGTCGCCGGCTTTTGTGCAGCGTCGAATCATCTCCAGTGTAGTTCGCTCGTTTTTTTGTGTCCGCGGGCGAAATTTCTCACCAGGAGATTGTCTTTTAGCGCGAGCAGAAGGGAAAGGTGTTTCTGATCTAGGAGCACCCAGGAATATCACTGAACGGATTTCAAGATACAGATTTGTATAATTCAAATTGATCGTCATTTATAGTCGCAGACATGTTTGGGGTTTCTAGTATGTCCGCGCTTCAAGGTGGCTCCCCTTGGAGAATTGGAAGTTGGTTGAATGAGGTAAGGTGATCACATACTGAATGTTAAAATCCTGTGTTCTGTAATACCTTGTGTCCCTCGACAAAAGCCTGATAGCACCTAGAAAATGTTACGAACAATAATTTGTAATTATTTAAAATTTGGAAACGAAACTAAAAGCATTGCCACACTTTTATACCTTGGTTTCTCTGTATCATCACGGTCTTTTACCACGGTCAGTTTCAACTGAAAAAAAAAAATTTAAATTTCCACTGCACTTTAAAAAGCAACTTAAACAGTTTCGAAAGTGTTAACTTTTAAGCCTAGCCTTAAGGCGAACGAACAGCTGTATAGACTAATTTTTAATTTAATTTTTGTAAGCTATTGTTACAAACACAACGGAGGCAGAATAAGCCTTTTATTTTACCCACCCATTTATTAGTTTTTGCTGCTTTGTCTTGCGATTGGAAACTTTGCTTTACTTGGATAATAGCCCTTGGAAAATTAATATCCTCCTGAAAAAAAGAAAACAAGCATATTTGCTTTAAGAGCCCATTCAATCTTTGATAACCTTGTGTTATGATTTTCAGACTTAATAAACGCTGTTTATCTTGTCTCCAATGCAGAATTTCAGTAAGTTTAAATTGTTTGAGGTTGTTTCGTCGTGGAGTTAACTTAAGAAAAGGCGGTTATGTAAGTAAATTATCTTAAGTGTTTGACCAAAATGAAAACAAAGAATCTTCAAGTTCACACAGGTGTAACAGATGTCCAAAGTTAGCCGGCGGCAATTTGAACAGTTTTTTGGACTTTATCCAATACAAAGTAGGCTTGAACTTTTTTAGAAGCTGTAATAGATATCCGAAGTCAATGGCTATCTATTTGAGCCACTTTTCATTAGCATTTAGTTGACAAACTCAAGCTTAAGTTGATAGCTCTGAGCCATTTTTTCATAAGCATTTGACTGAATAAAACTTAAGACGTGCAAAGATAGGCGGTTGCTTAAGCTCGCCAGACAAGAATTCCTGACAAATCCATCCATCTTCCAGTGAAAACTGGAACGCAATGAAGACACCGCTACTGCTTGCAAGTGTCATTTCTTTTCTGTGTTTTCTAGCGGCCAGTTTTTCCAGGGTATTTCAGTTCCTCCGTCTAAAAGTAAGGACGGTAAGGTCTTTATCTTAGAAAGATGTCGTTAGCATTAAACATTGATATGTAACTCTGCCATCCTCTTTGAACCGCGACGCTCAAAACACGGCCACACATGTCAGATACCGCCCTTATTTGTATATATAACACTATAATCATTCAGTGTTCAACACGATTGGCCTTGCTACAGTTTTCTTGACATTTAGTTACGCTTGGTCATGTAGCTTTTGTATGGACTCGATATAAGAATAGTGGAGAAGAAGGGCTTTATACACGAAAATTATTTTCCTATTGAATTGAGGAGCCATGCTATTGGAATTCTAACGATAGTGCCGTGACTGCAGCCTGTTTATTTATTTTTTTTCTTGTTTGATTATTGTTACCTTCAAAGTTTTTAATTATAATGATGACAGGTAGCTACAGTCATGTTAAAAAGATTTCATTTACCCCCCTACTCCTTCTCTGTTCTTTGTGAAAGTTTTGGCACATTTGAAACTGCTTTATCAAAAAAAAACGTTTTTGAGACATTCAAGTTTTGGAACTCGTGCTATTCACGGTATCAATCAGTTTGTAAGGTGAAGAAACTTGTTGTTAAAACTCTAGCCCAGGTGAGCTTTGAATTTTAACGGAAGTGAAGCGCGAGTCAGTGTTTAACCCAAAACACGATGATCACTCTTTCTTCAATATGCTTTTTTCTGTTTTTAGAACTTTTATTTCAGTATTCCAATTTGGCCACCTTGGGTCTCACCACCCATGGAGATTTAAATACCACCCATGGCGAGACAAATTATTCGTTACGCAAACCGACTCGGTAGAAGTGGAGGCTGGTAGTCAAAGGCTTACGAAAACACTACAAATCAACAGAACAGGGATAATAAATTACTTACTGGCCATCGTTTTATCATAATTCCGTTACCTTCCTTTGGTACCTTTGCCTGCCTGAGTTAACCGGCCTCCTTGCTAGCATCTGCCATAGTCTTGTACTGCCAAACATTCTTTTTGTTTTTCCGGTCCAGGCTGAAAATTCTTATTTTTCTGCCGACGTTTGGCTGAAAATATTATAGTGAATATTCTTAGATTAAAGGTTTAGTTCATGTATTTTGTGCTGTATACCATATACATATGTATTACAGATGCCGTTCATGAAAGTATTGATAGCATCAAATATTTGGCTAGTGCAAGTTTTCATCGTTTTATTGGTTAGTTTTCCGTTTAGAGAAAGGAAAAATTTGATACGGTTTAGTTAAAAACGTATAATTTTATTGTATTAATAAATTTTCAACACACTAGATTATATTCTTTTCAAAATCTCAGCCTCAGGTTTATTCTTAAAATATTTTTAAAGTTTCGCAAATTTCAGCCTCTATATTCTACTAAAATAAGTTTTTATAAAAAAAAAGAGTTTGAGACACTTTCTAGTGTTTACTGAAGGTTTACAACACGTTTTAACAACGTCACAACCTCCCCCCCCCCCCAAAAAAAAAAAAAAAAAAAAAAAAAAACCCTCACAAACCACTCCTTCTACTTGTCTCTACATTCAAGCGTTTCGGTTGGAGATCGAAGAGTAAACTCTCCTTGCTGATTTCTATAAATTTTCTTAATGTTAGTTATGAGAAGTTGGTGGCACATCAAGACAATATCCACCTTCTTGACGATTTTCTTTATTCTCTACAATTTTCTACCGGACAACGTGTCATATGGTAGGGAGAACTTAGGCGTTGGTCACTTTCGGGGACTTCACGGTCAAACCAAGTGCTGTTAAGGCACTGTGTCATAGATTTTAGCCAAATTTAGACGTTAGAAAGTGGCCATCAAATTGGGTGAAATATACAAAATAACCACTTACAACAGTCAAGGAACATTTCAATAACGCAGCAAATACAAAAGAAGGTACGGATGGACAAAAATTGAAGAAGATTAAAACAGACTGCGATATCGGCTTTTGAAAAACTTCTAGGCTGAACAGTTTTCAATGTCGTCGGCGCCCGGGAGACATATTTGGTTGAAACGAAGCTAGGGTTTCGTCATTTAGATCCGTAGAAGTAATTTCTTCGCTAACATTAAGTTTCATAGGGAGTTATTGGCAAAACTAAATAAAATACACTAAACTCAGCCATGACACCACAGCCCCTTTAGGCTTTTGCGAGTCATATACACTAGTATATAAGTGCGTCAGCCTGAGGGAAAATTTTGGACTGAAATGCTCTTGAAAGGTTTTTTTCAAGTTTGAAAACAAGGTGGTATTGCGGTGAATCACTTCCGTTGTCAGTCAGATAAACACAATGCTGATTCCACGTTGAATTTGAACAAAAGTTTATTTCGTGCCATATACGTATTTGTTACTGATTTCTACAACTCAACTGAGAAAAAAATGACTTATGTTTTTACTCAAACTTGGCACCTATGAGCGTGTTTCAAGCATATTCTTAGCATGACAGTCTTTTGGCATTTCTCAGCCTCGACGCTCCTATAGAAAAGGTTCTTATTAAAAATAAACGAGTGTGTACCTTCCATAAACCATAGAAATGGCTGAGATGAGATCAACTGTCTGCTCGTCACGCCATATGCTTCTTGCTTCACCCTGCATGGCACCTATCTGAACCCACTGCTGGGTCGAAGGCAAAATATTTGGGTTTATTGTTTGGCGTGGTACAGTTTTCCCGCGCCTTTATGAACCATAGTTTTGCTTGAGATCAACTGTCTGCTCTACACGCCATATGCTTCTTGCCTTTTCCTGCATGGCACTTATCAGAGCTCACTGCTGGGTCCAAGGCAAAATATTTGGGTTTATTGTTTGGCGTGGTGCAGTTTTCCCGCGCCTCGCTGCTTGGTTTTCCCGCTGTGGAACCGCAGCGAACCGCAGCTGCTGCGGTACGGGACACCAACAGGGTAGCTGTCCCACAACTAAAGCAGCGACTGAGAGATTCTCAAACTGCTGGCGTGTTGTATTCAAGCAGCTTGCTTGACATCTGTTAGTGGCGTTAGCGGGGAGTTTGGCTGAGTTACTCAGCGTGTGAAAAAACACCGGTGGAGGATTCAAACCACAACGAAGTAAGTTGCTGGTCGGTCTACAGAGCACCGTTAATTTGGTTCCGCACTGGTATACACTGCACATGCACTCGAACTAACCTTAAAGGGTTTTGCCATGGATTATACCAGGTTTTTGAACAGCCAAAATTTATTTTTGTGTCGCATGAAACCTAAAGATAATAGTCCATTTTTATTAAAAACTGCTATATTAGAGCACTGAAATTGTTAACGAGCGTCTTTGGCTGCGGATGGCTCGGATGGAAATGGATTGCTAAGGCTTAACTTTTCAAGTTGTTTCCGTGCGTCTTCAAAAAATCGATATTTATAGCCGTAGCTTGATTTCTATCCGCAAATTAAGGTCATATCTTCCTTTAGTAGTTCAGAGATAATGTTTTCAAAGGGTTAAGATGCTAACCTCTAATTTCAGAACAGTTGAGACCAAAAAATCTGCGAAATCCCCGTGACGTCGCTCCTCAGTTTAATTATCTTGACTTGCACTGTAGACAGTTACTCACTTGACTGTTAACATAAAGGAGCATGATTCAAACCTTTAACTGCTCTCTAGCATATTGAAAATGCGGGCCGTTAAATGTGTAGTATTTAGCGTTTTTACTTGCAGTAAAGATGAAGAACGTGTAACACTAACTTCATACATGTACAATAGTTACATTTATTTCTCTAGTAAGGTTCACAGGGTAAACCTCTGCGCAGAAACCTGCAGTGTAGAAAGGAAGGAGTTTAGTTCAGCCTTTGCAAAGTTGCTTGAGTACCTCGTGTTTATCATTTTTCAAAGCTCTACAGGCAGGCGTGTTTTCGCCGGACTCTTTCGCTCAATGCAAAGTACTTGAGTACACGTGTGAAATCGTAACTGAATCGTCCTGATTTTTGACAGATTTTATTGAAATCGAGAAATCACTGTCCACTCTTTCTATTAATAATTCCCAACCCGACAGTGACACTTCTAACAAAGAAAGACGTTCTTGTAGGCTAACTTCACATTTCGTTTACAAAATATTGAAACAAACATAACCACAGGAAATTACTCCTCAACAGCTTTCATTTGAATGGTCACACACTAGGGTTTCATCCACACTTTTGTAAAGCACAAAAGCAGCGCCACATGAAAGTACTGCTAAAAAGCTTTCAACTGAATGGTCACACACTAAGGTTTCATCCACAGACAAAATAACAGCTTGTATAGCATAATTAACAGCACTGCATGAAAGTATTGCTCAAAAGCGTTAATTTGAATGGTCACACACTAGGGTTTCGTCCACAGACTTAAAAGTTAGGACCACCTTGTACAGCATAATAAACAGTACCACGTGGAAGTACTGCTCAGTAGCGTTCATTTTTCTGGTCACAGAAGAATTACATTTTAATAGACTTACATATAGAAGTTAGCTTTGAACCTTGAAAGAAGAAGTGATGGTTTAGTAGTGATAATTGATTAACTTTGGTTAGCTTTTTCACTGACTTTTTGTGTTGTATAGTCGGATAAAACTTCCTGTTTGTTCTGTCATTTAATTGTCTACAAAATAATGATTTCTTTGATTATATTGAGCTTTCTGTCAATCTTTTGTGTATAGTAACAATTAATAGTAAAGTCTGAGCGAAGCCGATCTGCATTTTTTTTTATTGAAAGCAAACTCTTAGCGTGTTTGACCCCCGAGAGCGCCCTGTTTAAAAAAAAAAAAATGAAAATTAGTACTGCTCGATAGCTTTCATTTTAATGATCACACACTAGGGTTTAAAACAGAGACCTAAAGCTAGAACCACCTTGCAGAGCATATAAACAATGTCTGTTCAATAACTTTCATTTGAATAGTCACACTAAGGTTTCATCCGCAGACTTAAAATTTAGAACCACCTCGTACAACATAGTAAACAGTACCACATGAAAGTGCTGCTCGATAGCTTTCATTTGAATGGTCACACAAGTTTCCATCCTTAGATTTGAAAGTAAGAACGACATTAGTTCCCCAAAAGTTCAGAGTTTGTCTCTGTGAGGTTGAAAGGATAAAATATAAAAAATATTTCGGTTCTGGAATGTGGAGTAGAACTGTCTAAGAATGGACTTCAATGCCCTTGACCTTCAGTTTTCCAGCTGAAAAAATGTCATAAAAGAAAATTAAAGATCAGTATTTAAAGCCATTTAAAAAGGGACTTTGTCACGGATTTTAACAGATTTTTGAACAGCCAAAATCTATATTTGTGTCGTAGAAAACTTAAAAATAATGGTCCATTTTTATAAACAATTGCTATTTTAGAGCACTAAAACTGTTTAACAGCGCGTTTGCAATTGGCTGCGGATGGCTCGGTTGGAAATGGATTGCAATTTGAAAACGTCAGCTAAAGTTTTCAAGTTGTTTCCGCGCTCGTTCAAAAATATCGATATCTATAGCCGAAGTTTGATTTCTATCCCCAAATAAAGGTTATATCCTCAGTTAAATGCTCAAATATATTATTTTTCATTGGTAAAGTTGCCTACCACTTATTTCAGAATCGTTTAGACCAAAAATCTGCGAAATCCCCTTGACGTACTTGCTCCTTTAACACTGTTTTTCTTATCTTGTTAATCTTGTATTGCCGTTTCTAAGTTACTGTTTATGCTACAGCTGTCCCACCAACTTCGAAATATTATAACCGATTGTAATCTAAGAAACGTACATTAAGACATAGAAAAAAAAAACAATATCCTATAGTTGATGATTTTTTTTTATTCACATTAAGATGTTGATCGCTATTGCGAGTTTACACTGAGGTCAAGGTTACACTTCAGTATTAAGTACAATATACAACATTTTAAAATTAGAAATTATACCAAATATAGGGTTACAGGTTGTGAAGTTTTTCATGTTATCGATGGTTAAACAACCCCCTATTTTGACTAAAAATTGAACTAGTCTGATTTATTAGACAGATCATTCTATTGACGTTTTCAGGTGAAAAAAAAAGAAGTTAATACTTTTATTGTTTAAATAGAATTCCGTTTTTTTGTCTCCCGAATTTTCCGTGAGTTTCTAATGCACGAAACTCAATGGCAATTTTTAATGCGGCTAATTAATGAGCTCATTATCAACTCGTGGAATTCACATTCGTGAGTTTAGATTTTTTTAAAACCTTAATTTGATTCATTAAGATAATAACAGCATTTAATCAATATATTTCACGAGATAAAGCCCGATTACTTGTGTCAATTAAATCATTAGATGTTGTTTCTTGTTACTTAAAACTGACGTTTGTACGTTTACAGAATCTTAATTGCTCGGGGTTCACATGTTAAAAACACAGATGTAAGCACACTGTCGAGTTCGTCAAGAGTGACCAAGTTCAAATTTCTCCTCACAATATCTATACTTAATCAAGAGAAAAACTTATGAGAATTAATAAAATGGTCAAAAGGGAAATTGTTTTGATGCTTTAACAAATTCTCGCAGCTTATACTTAAAAAAAGGTATGGAGATCAGCCAGGATACTGGATACTGGAGTTTCAAGGGCTAATCTTCCTTGATTTAAACAATCTTTGTTCCTTTTTGGTTTATTGTTACGTTTTTGATGTTTTTCTACCTCAGAGAATTGTTATTTTGATGTTTCTTTGATTATTAACAGAAATAACTTTATTGCCAGTGGCATAGATAAGACAGCAACTTAGTAAACTTTAAATATTCTAGACTTTTGTTATCAGTTTACTTCGTTGGTTTTTAAATGTCTGAGTTGCACTATTTGAGGAAGCTTTCTAGCAGCACGAGTAGAAACGAGTAGAAAAGAGTTTTGCTTTTAGTAAAAAAGATAGTGATGTTCTGTTCATTGTTATTAAAAAGCTGAAGCTGTTTTCAGTCCACAACACTTCTATCCACACATAGCAAGAATAAGGGGGGGGGGTAGTAAAACATTGTAATTGTAAAAACATATATTCAAAAGGCTATTCCGAAAGCGTTCAAGTTTCATGATCAACAACAACATTTCTTTCGCAAACACATCTCACCATGACCATCACACAAACCCAGACGTATGTACATACATAAGCGGTTTTAGGGGGAGGGCCGAGGGGACAGCGCCCCCGCCCCCCCCCCCTCCCCCCTTTCGCCAGGGAAATCTATGCATCTGCCATTCAAGATTTAACTTTTTTGTCACAAATGCTTCCAGAATGTGAAACAGGGAACTTATCCCCAGACAAAAATAGTTGGCAAGATTGTTAAAATTTACTCAATTACAGTGAGGTTTGATTTTTAACTCAGTAAACAATATCCACGAACTGTTTTAGTTGCTAGTAGCTCAACAATGAATAAGGGAGGGGAGTGGAAGAACAACAGTTAATAGAAATCTCTCCTAACGAAGGTTATGCGTTGCAGTGGGTGCATAAAGGTCTTTGAAAGCTGTGGTAAACTTTTTAATAGGTAACCATCATTCCATAGCTTCATGTCTCTTTGAGCAGGTCGACCAAAGCTCAACCTGTTGTTTCCATTCAGTGATAGTTTATAACTCGGTTGATTAGAACGTCGGGGAGGGACTGCCATATAAAACGGGCGGGGAAGCTTGTCGTTCCGCCGAGGGGTGTATATTGAGGGCTTGGTATAAGGGTGTTCGGGACAGAACGTGAAATGATTAACTGCAAGCCATCTTGTTTTCAAAATTGGCTTTAGATGACATTTTTACAGTATTTTCAGGTTCGATTCGTCTAAAAATTTAAAGGCAGCGTCAGCTCAAATAAAATAGATGTTCCTATAAAAAAGTGTATAAACTCCATGTTAATTTTTTCCATTTTTTCTCCATTTTAATTACCTATGGACTGTTGTAAAAACTTCAAAAGTGAGTTCAATAGTTTAATGTTGTCATCTCTTCATTTTCATTACACTTGCCTAGCCCAGTCCAAATGGGTCTTTCGTTTCAATTATAAGAACAAATGTATTGACACGTTGAGAGGTTTTGTTTATTTGATATCTTTTTTGTTGTTTACCGATTCAGTCTAAACATGAAGATGATTAAGATGCAAGGCGCGTGTCTTAGTTTTATTAATATTATTTTTTCAATAGAATATAACATTACGTGTACCCGTTTATTTGGCGAAGGAGCGTGTATTGCTTGGTACACGACAACAAGCTTTCCTGTAAATTACCCCTAGAATTAATTAGCAAAGCTTTGTAGCAAGCCCTTCTATTGTTAGTAAATTCACCGCATGTTTGTAGCCTTGAGGGAAACGTTACGTCCTAAAATTTGTAAGTTTTTTCAGTGCTTTAAAAAAAATAACGTGTAAGGTATTTTCTTAGCCAAACTTGTTTCGCGAATCTCACTTGTGAGTAAAGCGAGTATTCGATGGTTAATTCTAAAATCCCACATGTGAAGCAGATTGTAAAAACTATATACTTTGTCACTGTGTTTGCAAGATGTTCATAAAACTAAATTTTCTTACCTTATTATGTCGCCAGTAACCAAAGTTGCATTAAGAAAAAATGATAAGTTTTACAACGGTTTTGATTTGTTTATTGCACGTTCGCGTATAGGGCCTTTACAATTGTCTTTTTTCTAAATAGAGTAACAAACCAAAATTAAGAAGAATAAAACAAAAAATCTTGCTCCCTTTGAAGCACAGAACAGTGAACACAAGATCTGAAAACAATGGCCAATTGTAATGAAGCAGATAAAAAATAATAACTTATTCAAATACGGGATTTATTGCACGCCTTACTAGTGAGCTGGCCTTGTTTTTCAACGGCACTGGTAATTAATTTTCAGTGTCTCGTCCTCGTGTAATACTTGTTCCCAAAGCCACAACTTTGTTATTTGGCTTAGTGCCTAAAGGATATTTTGTTCTTCAGTGTGCAATGTGCGGTTTTATCTCCCAGATGATAATTTCCAGTATTGGTGACAGGAAGCGATCAACAAGCTTAATCGCGTAGTAATTGCACGATTTGAAATTTAATACTGCTAAATGTTTTATGGAAGATATACCGGACTTGTCTTACCCCAAAGGATTCTGTACAGAACTCGGTCAGTCATCACGCCCCGTATCGCCCAAGCGTGTTTTTAAGCGTGATAACACATCCACAACCACACACGGTAATAAAATTATTTGACTGAACAAGTTGCTTAGGGATGAAGGGAAAAGGTTTCCTGGAGGAGTTTAGTAACTTTGACAGGTTTAGAGTTCACTATACCTCTCGCTTTTTTTGTTTTTAAACATGCATTTTATTTTCAAATACAATTAAAGATTGGACTATATCGTGGAACAGAGGTTAATAATATTGTGGAACAAGTTAAGTTGTAGCGAAACATTTTCACCGAAGAGATTTAACATTTTAAAGATGCCCTCATTTCTCTAGCATTTTTATGACAAATGTGGAAATAGTAATTACATATTATTGGCAGCTATATTGTGGCTTTATCTCAAATACCAACGGAAATGCAAGAAGCGCACTACAACACAAGTCTTTCTTTAACCACAAAGCGAAAACACAAGTGTTTCAATGCCGGTCGACTTTTTAGTTTTTCTAGTCTAGTGATTCCAATCAGTTGAAACGCAGTTATGGCTCAGCGCTCCCGCGTCCAATCATTCACTTAATTTTGCTGCCAACCTTGACTAAATGTCAACAAAGGGGTTTTTTGCTACCTTTTCAAGTGCCTTGTTGGTGTCCTTTTAATGACAGGGAAAAAATGGGAGGGAAAGCATACAATTTAACACAATTGATTCTAGTGCGGCGGTGTGGGTCCGAAGCCTCAAGCTATAGACAAAGCGACTCGCGTTATTTATAAGACGGAACTGGACTTTTAAGAGTGGATTCTTTAAAACGGAAAACTCGTTAAGGCTATAATTGCTCGGAAATAGGGCTCGTTTTCAAGCCAAACAGAGTATTGGGCCTTGAATCAGACATTGAAGCGCCAAGTCAAGGGCCGCTTTTATCTTCACGAATCACAACGCGTGCCAAGTGTGGTTGAAATTACCCTTATCGCTCATAAAAATAGAGTTCAAAAGCTACCGCCTTTATTGCAAATGCACTGTGTGTAGGATGGCTTGCTTTTAATATCGTTCCCGGTGTAATTACTTGACAAAGATTGGCAGATTTCAGTGAAACTCTTTTAACTCCTGCCGTTCGCCGAATTGGGGGTTCTGACAGTTTCCTTTAGCATGAGCGTATATGCGAATTTAACACGAGGAAGTTTACACAAGAAATTTAACATTTGCCGAGACTTTCGCAGTTTTTATGTACCTGCCTTCGGGCTGTTTATTTTTTAAAAAGGTAAAGGATTGAACAACGCACGGTTTCAATTTAAACAGTCTTGAAGTAGTAAAAGTTTAAGAGTAAAATTTAGCCTCTTTAGTGACTTAAGGTTTGTGAATCTTTCGGCGTTTATTAAACTGAGTAAAATAGATACAGGGCACGCTTTGTTTGAAAGCTAAAAGTTTTTTTTATCTCTAGTAGCTAGCACAGTTTGCAATTTGAAGTGAAGTCACTAGCTTGCCGGAGACATGAGTTCCTTGCTTTCTACTACCAAGACAGCTTAAAAGATTTTGAAAATCAAAAGTGATGAAACTGATTAAAAGCCGAACGACGGAAACCGTGAAAAGTGAAAACGACATATAAAGATAACGGCGCGATTGCGCTCGAACAAATACAAGCTCAGTTGGGCGGCTTTCAATCGTTTCTCATAAGCGAGCGGGGTGGATTTTTCATATGAACTTCTCGAGGTTTCCTTTCCTGTGAATATTCCGTTAATAGATAATTTGCCCGAGGCTAAAGTGGCAAAATTGTTCAATATCTTGTTCGGTTATTGGGCCCTGTGATTATTATCCAGTACTTTCGAACAAGCCATCCGTGATTTGAGGTCGGAACCGAGAACCTAAAATCTGCCAAATCTGGAAGCTTTGAAGAATTCGGTTCTTAAGCGAGGCGGAGGAATACACCTTTTAACTTCACTTTATTTCTTTTGTAATATCGTTGATTTTTGCCATGTACTAAGCAAACACTGTAAACAGAATTAACACATACAAAAACATGATAACGAAAGAAAGCGAAAATTGAATTTCTACCTTCACTGTTGCGAAGCAAACATTGCAGTACTTGTTTACTTTAAGGGAATTTTTTTGTGAGCGAGGTGGATTCTGAAGTTTTGAGTTGTTTTCTTTCCATTCTTCTTTTTGTCAGCAGAAAGAAAAATCGGATAATACGTAAACCGAGAATGTTTCTTTGTTTTTCCAAGATGCTTTTTGCGAAATGACAATTTTGGAGCAAGAAGAATAAATATTCAATTAGTGGCAAATATATTATAAAGAAAGATCTTTAAATGCAAAGTTGCGCCTTTGAAGTAGCCGACTTTTGTTGGACGTAAGTATTGTTCAAAAGCTCTTTTAGCTGACAGCTAGCCTTCTAAACTTTGTTGACAAGGGCAAAATCCCATCAAGCTGTAACTAAATTTCAAGAGAACAAAAATTGAACATTTACACTTGATTTTTCACGAACGTCGAGTACCAAACCAGTGATAAATGTCCCTCTTTTTATGAAGATCTAAATTAGTGGTGTGCTGCGGGTGAAATACCTAATTGTCTACCGACAGATTTGCAATAAAGTTTGTCTCAACGGATATTTTTCCCTCTCTTCAGGGTGAAATTTATGAGTTTTGCTAAGTGGAAACAATGTGAATTATAAATGGGTTCCCGCCGGTTTCGGCTCCTGCTTGGCGCCTTCGCCACTATAATCCATAGTTTATGATAAGCAACTTGTATTGCATCATTTGGTTTTGTTTTATTTTCACTGAACCCCCGTGGCCTATTTGAATGCGACACACCGCTAAACCCCGCGTTGATAGAACTTTTTAATCTTGCTAAGCCCTAGGAGCGGAACTGAGAACATTTCAACGCACTTTATCAAAGACTCAACAAGCTCAGCGTCCTCAGCTACTCCGAAGCTTACGCAGCAAAGGTGCGGAAAAGTTTTGAACATAGGCTGGCTTTTCGAAAGTCTCGTGCCTTGGCCTTACTCCAGCAGAACAATAATAGAGTGCTTTTGTTCCTTTTTCGGCTCACCGTTTCCCAAGAGTCAGCAGCTAAGGTGTAATCGTTCCATGAGTATCTTATTGTCCGCTGAGGATATATTGGACTAAGATATCTTATCGGCACAGATCAACGGCCCTTGAAAGTTGGGCTTAAAGTGTTATGAGCTTTTGATGCTAAATCTCGGTTTTGCGTTTTCCCTTGTTTACAGAAATGTTCCGGGATAGTTTTATAAGCTTTCGTGTTTTGAGATGCCAAGTAAATCGGTTAACAAGAAAAAGGAATTTCATTGTAAGCGGCAAGCGCGCAGCTTTTGTTTTGCCCAAACATTAGCAAGTACAATATTCAAACCCGGCGAATGGACGTCAACGATTTCACCAAGAGAAGGTTTCTTTTGGTAGCGATTTTCTCAATTACAGGTTTTAGAAGCTTTAACCTGCATAATAAAATAAATAGCAGTGAAATATGCACCTGAAGACGATGAAAAATCGCTGACACCCTTCAATCACGCTTAGAGTGCGAATAACTTGTTAATTGTTAGTCGAGGAAATTGGTCGAAATTGATCCGCCATCTCAAAGGATGCCGCCGTCTCGAAAAGTAAGATGCATCAATAATTGCCCATAAACAGTCTGTCAGCGCCAAAGCTCGGATATCTGAGTGTAATTTTAGTTCCCAGTCAGAATATAGCCCAAGACATGTTGCTGACTGCGCCAGAAAGCGAAGAGTCCGACATGCTTGTGAGTGCACAGATATTGAGTGGCGCAGAGTTAAAGGTGGACCTTAAGGCGGTCTTGGAAGGCGGGTTTCTAATTAGCAAGGCGCACGCTTGTTAGAACATTCTGCGACCATAAAACTAACATTAAAAGCAAATTTATGCTTGCTTCAACAAAATGTTTGTACACCGGCGTTTCCGTGGAAATAATGGACGGAAAATGACAGGGTTGAGCTCGCGCTGTCTTAAGAATGACAGAGATTTCTTTTTGCGTGTAAACAATTGGTCGGAGTACGCCGGCATGATGAAAGGTTAACACCTCAACCGATTTTATCGCCAAAAGCCACAGTATACCTCGTGTAAGAGATGTTAATTGTTTATAGCTTGTTACTCGAACAATAGCGTGTTTGCCTCCTTCACGAGTAGATTGCAGAAGCTTTTCTTATTTAAATAAAGGCGGTCTCTTTTGCGAGTGATGACAGTACTTTTAGTGGTGCTGACAATAATATAGCACGATAACGGAAATACACAATAATATAACAAATGATTTGCTTTCAAGGGTCGTCCCGCGGCTTGTTTATAAAGTGACAGCCAATCAGCGCGCGCGCTCGGCGGCGGCCGGCTTTGATCGTGGAAATCCAATCATAAAATGTCCCTTCTTTTGATCTTGTTCATTAGTTCGCCGCCCTTTCGCTCCTCCCATGTCATCTATGATAATAGCACCTTATTTACGATAACAACATGGCTCTGAGAGAAGTATAAGAAACAGACTCCGCCTCTGGCTGCTTATTGGCGGTCGGCACCGTTTGTCTAATTACATTTAGTCTGTTTTCTCCGCCACCGGCTCTCAAACCAGCTGAATGCTTTGTGTGTAGGAGGCAGGTTTCATTTAGTCTTGGCTATCGTACGCGAAACATCGTATTGAAACGGCGCAAAGCTCAAATCGTGCTCAAGCAAAAAATTCAACCTCGACGAACGAAAAATGGCAGCTACAGCCGCGTTAGCAAGGCCGGAGTATTTTCCATTTTCACATGTAGGTATCTTTTAAAAGGATTTCCAGCACCTTATAAAAGTCGCTAAAAGTTGCGATTTGTGTGTATTATTTATTAAACTCGGTATAGCGTTCTCTGAGGCCTAGCAGCTTATCGTTTATAATTCTTATTTTTAGGAATATCGTAAGCCTTCTCCACTGGCGCTATTAGCCGCGACGTGTAGTAGAATTGGACAGCCTGGTTCCCACCGTGAGTACGAGTGTCATGGAAAGTTCGCCGGCGGTGTTCTTCCCGAGCTAAGCCAACACGCAGTTAGCATGAGCCAGATTATGAGCTGTCCTGGAGAGCGTATGCTACCATTAACACCGCCAGCCGAATCTCACTTCTCCCCGTTTCAAGAGTTCTATCTGTCTGCGCCTCCAAAGAGCCATGTCCATCAGAATTTCGCTGTATCTCACGGAAATCCTTCGCGCGGGCCTGTTTCTCCTTGCATGGCCTCAGTGCACGCGTGCCCTGGCTCGGCGAGAAGTGCTCCGTTATCGCTGGGCTGTGCGGCTGCTTTCAAACCCGAGTGTAACGAGATGGGAGGTCTTCACTGGTGGAGTGTAGAGCCGAATAAAACTGTTGTTCGCAGCCCCATCTCGAACGCAATTCCGCAGAGTTTGGCGCTGAGCTCCGTAGCGCCTACGAGTCACATCTCTTCAATGAGCTATCACGGAAATCCCGGTAGTGCTGCAGCGGCATATCACTTGACCAGCGTGTACAATGCTGGACCTTTGTCTAGCCAAGTAACGGGAACAAGGCGCTGCAGAAGGTGCCGATGCCCGAACTGTCAGCTCGCGGCGACAACTGGAAACACTACAAAACGAAAGCAACACATTTGTCACATCCCCGGCTGTGGTAAGGTGTACGGAAAGACGTCGCACCTCAAGGCGCATCTTCGCTGGCATACCGGCGAACGCCCGTTTGTGTGCAACTGGCTGTTCTGCGGGAAGAGCTTCACGCGATCTGACGAGCTACAACGGCATTTGAGAACGCACACAGGCGAGAAACGCTTCCAGTGTGCTGAGTGCGGCAAACGCTTCATGCGTAGTGATCATCTGAGAAAGCACCAAAAAACACATCAGAACAATGTAAAGAAAAGCACTGATAAAACGGACGAGGAAAGCGTTAAAGAGGAACCAGAAATTAAAGACATTTCCATGGAGCTTAATATTGATGTACAAGAAGGCCAGAGACTAGCGAAGTTGAGCAGTGTGCTCGCGCTTACGCCGAAGCAAGATGAAAATGACAAAATGGATGTTCCTAATGTTGATACTTTTATCAACGTAGAGCACTGACTTGGCCGCTTACAATAGCCGGCCAACATACGAGAACAAAAAACTCTGCGAACACGATATGATATATTTATCGTATGTGAAATCAGCCCGTTTAATTCTCACGCAGTAATATATATTAAAAGTCGAGAAGAATTCATGGTAGTAAATCTAAATAATCGAGTGTATCTAAAGGAAGAAATATTTTATTCGAAGGGCTTGTATATTTATACCCGTGTGTAGACCACACGAAAAAAATCTCAAATTGGTCAAATGTGGATAAATCCTTGAGACAAGGAAACGACATTGTACAATTCTATGTAAATAAGATTTCCTGCTTCGCTTGAATCTTGTATATAAATCGTAAACGAAAAAAGGAATAATAAACATATTTTATAGTTTATCTCAATACAAGCGTGTGGGTTTAGAATTTTTTAAGACGCATGTTTATAGCAGAGAAGAGCGGGGCGCTTTTGAAGTTTTAGATACATGAGAAAATAGCTTGGAGGGAAAAGCGCTTTCTTTCCGGTTGCTTTTTCGATACGCGCGTTTGATTTGCTAAATGACGTTCGTAAGTAAAATACACTTTATGACGCGCGTTTAGTCGCACGGGTTTTTGCATCTATTGTAAGGCGGTTTAAATGCTGCTAAAGGACTTTTCTAGGCGGTCTCTTTGAACAGCTTGTTTACAGAAATGTGGTATTATTGCCAATTACACAAGAGCTACTAATTATCTTTGCGACGTGCTTTTGAGAAATAATGCTTAAATTTTGCAGAAATCTGGCTCCAACTCTTCTATTAGTCTGAACCGCATTTAGCGATAATTTCCTTGAGTTTCCCTTTGCGTTATTCTGCAGTTACTTTGATTTTATCAAACAAAACTGCAAACGCCGGATTTGCAAAGAAAATCTACCGCTGTAATTTTGAAAATCGCTCAACCCTAGCTTTCAATAGGTTTCACGCTGTAGTCCTTAGCTAGACCAATCCCTTGTAAAAAAATATCATTGTTAGAAGCTGTGATTTGCTAAAGTGCCCCTCACAAAGTCCGGACGAGGTAATTGGAGTGGAAAGCCGTTTGGACACAGGAGCCGACTTAAAAAGGGTTCTTTCTGGAACATAAAAATGGCGTAAGGGTAATTATAGTAGTTGTATCACACAAAAAGAGCAGAGAGCTTTTAGTTTTTAAAAATTGATTTTATTCAGATAGAGTAAAGTTAAGTAAAACCAATACTACACATTTTCCTTTTTTGTTGTTGTTTGTGGAGAGAAGATTGCCTTCGACAAATGCTAAGTTTCTTGAGCGAGGCTGAAAACATCGGATCTGAAACAGAAAGTTTTGAATTGGTTAATTTGAGAAATGAAATGGCAAGCCGCATATCTAGCTCATTTCACGAGGCGTGGTTGAATTGAATAAAAGTGTGCTACCGGCAACCTAACGTTCAAAAGACAAGAATAGCGACTTGAAATGTCGCTAAAATTAACTTTTTCCTTGTTCTTTTATAGCACAGAAGTGTGTCATTCAAAAATCTAACAGGAAAAAAGAAACTTCACGACGATAGCATGCGTTGTGACCGGTTTAACTTGATTATGCCTTGTTGTGAAGAGCTATTCTTCACTGAAACTAAACTCCTTTCTTTGACTGACTCAACAGCTGCCTAAAGGTGTGATCTATTCTATGCTAAAACGTTTTTTTAAGACGTTCTGCGGTGTAACTATTGCGAGCAATCAGCGAGGCTTGACCAATTTCGAGATTGTGCCTACCGGCGAGCTCAGTCTCTGTGGCTGGCTCCTTTCTCGTTTTCAGCACAAAGAGAAACACTTAGCAAGTTATAAATAGGAATTTATTTACAACTCTACAATATCTTTGCTTTGGTGCTCCCTTAACGCAACAACGAGCGAAGACATGTTTTTCACACGAGGTCTTCGGTAAAATTATACGCCTTTTAACTTTTCACAAAGGAATAAACAAAACGCTTACCGAGGCCGAGTCTTGTCTAAACTGAAAAATTCTATTAAAAGCTTGCTTCTCGATGAACTAAACCTAACACCTCCTTAAGACTTATCAAGCCTGGGATAATTTTATTGCTTCTTGCTAACTACTCGTTAAGACAATTTTTTCAACTCAACAACAGCTAGCGGCTTTCCGTTGCTATTTGCATCTTTTTGCATCATCGTCAAAATAACTCTGTAGCGGCTTTCTCGGCTTGTCTTAAACTCACAGGAGCGAATTAGCTTTTTGATTTCAAGTTTACTTTCTAAATTACTTCCTTTCTTGCATTTGTCATTGTGTATTGCCTTTTCGCACCAGCTCTTTAATTAATGTTTGCTTACTGCCATCCGGTATTTGCCTTACTATGCGCATGTAACCACTTGACTAACTTTCTTCAAAGCGCCGAAATGTTGGCGTATCAGCCGACAAAAAAGAGCTCACTGAAAAAGCCGAATTCAGATTGTGCCCATTTCTCTCTTTATTTACCTCATAGCCTAGCAAATTAAAGTGAAAGAGAAACAAAACATGCAACCTGCAGCTTAAAAGAGAAGACCGTATTGTGTTGTAACAAGCCCTTGGACTATGTTCGCACACTCTACATAGCGTGTTGTTGAAAGCACAAAAGATAAAGCTAAATCTCTTTTAAAAAAGGCGACAATTTGAATCGGAAATCCCTCAAGTTTCTAAAGTAGAACTGGTACAAGCGGTTTTCGCAACAAGCTCTTTAAAACCACTCAAAACAGCATCACTCGCGAAAGATCTGCAAATGTATCTAGAACATTTTTCCGCCATAGTGTCAATGTGATTGACATAATGACGGCGACTCAGCAAGAAAATCTTTTCATAAACCAAGGCTTTGTTCATTTACTAGGCAATTTTCTACCTGTTTGAATTCAAATTCTTCAAATGTCATTCAGTGAATAGAGTTTCATAAATTAACAACGAGAGTTTAGTGGTGCACGCCGTTCTCTTGTGTAGCAGCTCTGTGGGGCGTCCAGCGATGTCCCAGCGTGGTCTCTGTGTGAGCTCCACCTTTTCACAGCTTCTACAAGAATTTCGCGGCTGGTGACAGCACCGTTATAAACATATATACACCAAGCTACTTGGCACTTAGTTAACCAGCGCTTATTTTACGCCGCGAGTTGTCAGACTGTCTCGTGGAAAGTTATCTACCGCGCGCGATTGGAATGCCATACAAATGTCGCCAGATTGCAAATTTCTTACATTCAAAGCCCGTCTTTACACGTGGCTCGCATTGAAATCGCTAGCGCTTTTCAAACAAAGTTGACACTTTGTTGTGTAGTTTAGACTTAACACGGGATCAGTGTACTAGGCGTTAACAGCACGATACAGTTTTTATTTGTTTAATTGAGCCCTTTTACTAGCTTACTGCCTGCGCCTGCAGCATTGTTCAACATGTTCAACGCCTTATCTTCGCGCCCACTACAGATCCGCCCGTCATTTAGAGTTTGCTTCGCTTGTGATCAATGTGGCAGTATTAGTTATTCATGGCTCAAGAGAAGCTAGCGCTTATTTTAAAGCCTTCGAATCTTTTTAATTAACACCAAAGCTGCCCCTGTTTCTTGTAACTAAGGCTTCAATGAACCCGTTCATTAAGTTCCCATTGACTTCTCGCTTTGTGTTGTTGCAGCGCATTTAGTTTATTTCATTCTTCGTTTATGCTATATAGGGCTGCTTCGATATAAATATCTGAATTGTTTTATTTTTACCTACCTCGCTACTGGTTACAATTGTTAAACTTGTTAAGAAGAAAATTTGCTAGTAAAAAGTGTGTTTTGCTAGCTATATAATTAAACAAAAAAAAGCGTACACTGTCCATTCTCGAAGACTCGAGGCTGCGATAATCGGCGCGTGAGAAAGTACATATGATTTGAAATGAAGCAAACAAAGGTTAACCTTACCAGATAAAATACCTGTTTTCTGTTTTCTTTCAAAAATGCAACGAAGGATAAACAACAACCGCCTTTACAAGCCCCAGTTGAAGTTCAAATTGAACGACGCATTGTGTAAACAATTTAGGATAACCTCTGAAAATATCCCGTCATTGCAATCCGTTCTAAACTTGAGAGGTAAGACTAAACGATATCTTTAATTGTTCGAAGACAAGTGATTTCAATTCACTCTAGTTCATTTCCATTTGGCGAACAATAAAAGCAATTGATATACTTCAAAGAATCGGTTTAGTGCTTTTTTGATGCAGTTAGAAATATAGTACGAAAATGCCTAGCACTATAGCACAAACTACGCGTATACAGCACTTTAAAATAGCAACTGACTGAATTGAAAATATTGATCGTACTACTTACCAGAATTAACCGCCTCTATACAACTAAAGTTTTCTTAGTTTTTCACCACATGGCGAGTTTTTACAGCTTAATTATTTTCTTCATAATGATACCTGTTTGCAATGGAAGAACAATTTGGTGCTTACTTTAAACAACGCCTGCTCGAAGTTTCGTCGTCGAGATGTCAGAGAAAACTGCTTCAGTCCTCCTAAACAATTTAAATTCAGATTTTTAAAGGTTTTTTTTAACTATGACTTGTTGCCAACGGGTTTTTGTCGGTTTTCTCCTGAGAACGAAGCCGTCAGCAACTGAATAAAATGAAATATATGAATTCCCTTGTTAAATTAAGAGTATTACTTTTTTCTCCTCTGGTATTTGAGTCATACTTGAATGTAGTTGTAATATTCAAATGTAAGCGCTTGCCAACTCAATACAAAGCCAACCTTACGACAATATAGTTTATACGAGCTGCTTTTATCTGAAAGATTCCACAACACTATTTTTAATTTTGTTTGCTGGTATCCTAGCACTGAATTGTTGCTTTTTGTAGTTGCACTATCGAAGTTCATGCTCAGTTTTTTTGTCCCAATAACCGCAGCCCTTGTGCTTTTAATTTACTTCGCTTAAAAATTACTTCGCTGCTTTAAAGTACAAGTGTTCAGTTAAAGATAGCATCACATTGCTATTTTTCAATAGCACTTACAAACGACTGACCTTGCCCTTGAAGACGCCTTAGGAATAAAGCATTTTTCTCTATACACTATTTTTTAAAGAGAAAATGCCTTTCCTTTTTGATAAATCGCTGGATCTACAACCCCAATGTGTGGACTCCATCTTTCAGCAACGTTTTGTTGAAGTGGAACGTTTTTAGGCAGGGTTTTTGTTTAAGATCATTTCTCGATATTGTGGAAAAGGAATTTAATGTACGTTCGTAACGCGGAACGATCTTTAGATTGTAATATTAACAGATAATTAAGAAAGCTTTGAATTCTCTTTTCAAAATTTCTGTCAAAATATCAGTTGAAGATAAAAAAATTATTCTTTTAAATATAGTCGCGTGCCTTTCTTGACTCGTTGAAAAGTTAACATAATTGTTCATAGCTGTTAGGTGTCGGTGAAAACCGACAAGATTTCATTCATGGGTACATCGACTAGCAGAGCTTTTATTTATAAATGGAGTCCTCAATTTGTTACGGAATTGCCTGTTTGGAGCGAGTTAGCGATTTGCTGTGGTTTAAAGACAATTAAAAAGAGAAACTGTGTTCCTTAACCGGTTTAACATCTGAAATTAAATGCGATTTCACTTTTGAATTTTTTTGATACGCACAAACGTTGGCTTGAATCAGTCCACGTTGGAAACGCCAATAGAATTCACGGATTTACAACAAACCACGACAAATTTCTACTAATAATATCAGAAACATTATATATAGTATACATGTTTATTTTTTGCTAAATGCTCCTTGTATTGTACACATTACACAAAAGCTGATATTGTTTTCTTCTTCAATGAACCAAAGACAAGGGCTCCCTTGTAAATGACTCTTGTCAGTGATATGTGCTTAATGGTGTATTTATTTCTTAAAAGTTAAAAAGAATGAAAGAAAATCTTTCATGTCGGGGATTCTTTATGCATAACAAAGTTTGTTGTTGTAAATTAAAAATTTTAATATTCCTTTTGTCGTGACAACACAATGTCGAGGGAGTGGTCGGCTATGAGTCGCGTTTACAACAATGACGACCTCTTTATGGTCGTTTATGTGCAACTAAATATAAAGATGACGGGAATTAGTAGGTATCTCAACCTTCCAGATAACTATTGTAGTCGAATTGCTAAGAAAAGAATAGTTTTATTTATTAAGCTTTTTAATATACCTCGGCTAGCCGAACATGGATGCAATAAAGACCAATAAACATTTGTGTTTGGTTTAATTAAATAAAGGACCCTGTTTATTGTATATACATTCAATGTTCTTGTCGAAAACAGCTAACTAGTTCGTTCGTTTAATTAAAATCAACAACTTTTGAGCGGCTTTAGTTCGTTTTGTTAGTTTATTTAACAAACATGGTAGTAAACATTAAGTTACCCTGAAACTTAGAACTGACCTTGTTTTTTAATCAGGGAGGGTGCCTTTATTGTCCTCGACAAAAACAACAGCAATTAAGACTCGATTTCTGTCGACAGTGGAAAAGCTCATTTACCTTAATTACAAAATAAAATCTGCATCAACAAATTTTACTTTTCAAATAGCTCTTTACTATAGAATCCCTTATGGCCACAGTGGGTGTGACATATATAAAAGAAGTTGTGAGTTACAATAGTTATGTGGCCCCACCTCGCACAAATCTGATATGTTGTTAAAGAGCTTCTTATTATTAAAAACTTGTTTTGTGTAACTTTCCGCCGCCCGCCAGTGTTCTATCGTCAAATGTTATTAATATCCTAATGCGTTTCCTGAAAACGTTCATAAAAAAGGCACATCTATCTTATCTTAATTTCTCGGTTATTCTGAAAAGTTTCTCTAAATCTCTCTTCGTGTAAGCGGCTTTCAGCACTGTCGATGTTTCATTTCCTTTGTTGTGTCTTTCGTTTCAAATCTTGGCCACCTATGGTCCCAAAACCGAAGATTCCCCTTAAAAGTCATTAGATTTATATAGAGTGCTAATCGTTTCATCTAAAATAACTGTTTTTAATAATTTTAGCGCTTTATTAATTTCCTTGTTTTTCCAGTGAATACAGACGTTGTTATTTTCGAAGCCATGGGAGTTAAATTAGTGGCAGATTGCACTGAAGTGTTTGGAAGTCTACTTTTCTCCAATATTTCTGTAAATGTTAATATTTATAGTGGCACAACTTCAATCTTGTTTTTTCTAAAGACTCCAGTTTTTTAAAAGCCACCTTATATACAGTAGACTCGATTTCTCCAACGAATTTTCGTTTCCCTTGAATGGTACTTCTCTGTAATTTTACCTTCTATTTCTCCCACTTTCCGATTTCTTGAAGCGTTTTCATTTCCCCCGTAGGTTTGACTTGAAATCTGGATTCTACTGTAGGAGCATAAACGTTTGGATTAAGAAGACCTTCGTTGCTCAGAGTAATTTAAGAGAAATTTCAAGGAACTGTTTGATACAATATGTAACCCAAATTCGTTTATACCCGCCTGCCGACGTCTATAATTCGACTCTCTAATGAAGACACTTTGTTATTGTGGACAGACCCCTTGGTCCTAGAGAAATCTACCTGAAGGTTATAAACTCTTCACAACGCAGTTTAAACCAATCGAAATGCATTAACTCGCTATACTACACAAAGTCTTCCTTTCAACAGACAATTCATTTGGTCAGGCTTAACAGTTTTCAAAGTTAATCTCGTTTGCTTGTAACTTTAAATTATAACGCCCGGTAGACATACTGGTTTGTAATGAAGCTATGTTTTTGTCATTGAGATCCATAGACTGAGTAATTTCTTTGTTAACATTAAGTTTCATGAAGAGTATTTGGCAAAACGTAATAAAATAAACTGAACTTAGCCGCGATACACTCCCTTTAAGCTCCTACCTCCACGACAATACAAACATTCTGTCAAAACCTGACAGCCCTTAGACGGCTGAATTGCAGAGACTAATATTTACATATTTTACCTCTAAGATAAAAAAAAATTGCAACGGACAGTCCATTTGATCCTGGGAAGTTAAAATTGAAAGGAACGTTGTACTTCTTACTGCGGTCTGTGGACTTAGCCCTGGAGAAAGTAAATTTCTATTGACTCTCACCCTATAAAACAGGCACCTTTTTATTACGAACAGATCTAGTTGTAACGGACAGTTTAAACCCGTTTTTAGCGACACCCTTTTTGTTGTAACTATTCGGGGTGCATCCTTAAACGCCCTCTGACTTTCATCGAGGGAAACCGTACACTGCTTCTTTTCTGGTCCTCCCAAAAATATTGCACAAATATCAAATTTCTCAGGTCAGTCATAAGCAGTTTATTTGGCGACAAATCGTTGTTTAGCTAGGTGCAAAAATGGTCAGTTGGTTATGTTGCCTGATCTTGAGTAAACGTTTTTGCTAGAATGTCAGACTACTCGAATGAGTATTTACTTCTCTTTTTAAACATTTACACTGATTTAACACTGATTTAAATTTGAATTTGTCATTCTCTGAAATAATATTTCTGCAACTTTTTCTTTAATAGATCAGTTCAATGAACAAAAGATCAACCTCAGCTTACCGATAACAATCCAATAATCGAACTCATGTGAACGTAGCTTGGTCTTTATCATTGCAAAATAACGGTTGTTGTGTAATCTAATTATCAATATAACCTACAAACAATAACTAGGACGGTAGTTAACAGTGAGGCATGTGTGCAAACATACGATTGTTGTAAATAGTTGTTTCAGCCTACAACAAAGACGACAAAAGAGTCTGCTCTTGGTCAATGTAATTCTCTGTTGCAGTTAAACAAACCGACCATCTACATGTGTTGCATGATATCCTAGCCCACTCTTTATTCGAAATTTAGAAAAGAAACTGATAAAGCTGTTCGGAACATTTTTCATATTTTTATATGCTCAAAACTCTCAGTTAACGTATATGATCTCAGATAAGCAAGAGTGATTTAACTAACACACAAAAGAACTAATCTGAAATAAACGGTTCTTGCACTAGATGCATGCACAATAGTCAGTTGAAAGTACATCTGTAGTTACTGGCTTTTACGAATATCATAGTTTTCCCACTTCAAGAGCCCTAACTAACCATTTATGCTTTATCGCTCGGCCGATCGAAACGTGAAGTAAGCAAATTGGATGCGTAAACTAAGATGTTTGTAAAACTATGCATCAAGCCATGTTACCAAGTTTCGATTCGCTAGCTACATGTACAAAAAGGAAATTTTTAATGTATTAACCTGCCTCTTGTAGCAGTTAAATTGTAAACACAATTAGAAAAAAGCAAACGTTAAGCCAGAACTCAAACCAACTAGAGTCTACTCCAACTGTACTTAGTAGTTTTACCGATACTTCTTCAGTGCCAGTAATGTCATTTTGAGCATTTACCAATCTAAAATATATTTGGCTATCCTTTACATCATTCCTGCAAAGCATGTAATGCATTGGAATGTCCAAACGTAATCCATTTACACGGAGATCACTTCCTTTGAACTGAAATCTTTGACATACCAAGTAAATGTAATTCATAGAATTAAATGTAAATGCAATGCATGGAATTAAAACGCGGGCAGGTTTCAACAGTAAGCATGTAATCAAGTTATAGTGAATTTATCATTTTCAACTGTTGGGAACTATTGCCAACTATTGAAAATGATAAAATAAATACACTATAAACTGCATGATTGCATCTGTTACTTTGTTTGTATCTCAAAATAGTCCTGACAAGTTTCTTCAAACTTACATTACCGACTGAATAAACTTCTCTCCGAGATATTATGGAACGCTATTCTGAGAAAAATCTTTTTCAATTCGAGAAGCAGAAGGCAGTTTCTGCCAACGACTCAATTCGTACCATATCATCTATATAGTGAACGTTAAATGGGCCTCTTCTAGCATAGAAACGAAAGCTGGTTCACAACTATTTCATATTCTCTTTTAGTAATTCATAAAAAGCAATTTGTTGCTTTACCGGTCTTTTCTATATTGACATTAAATAGGAAGGAATTTTCTTATCAAAAGCGGCTTAACTTGATTCATTCGCACAGGGATACTTCCTTTTTTGCGTTGCTGTTTAAGGCTAGCCCAGGTACAACTGGAATCTTTAAACTGCATAAAAGTGAAAGGCAAGTAGTTTTAAACAATAAACAATGCAATTAGGTTATAGTGTATTTATCATTTTCGATAATTGTTACGTTGTTTGTATCTTAAAATAGTCACGACAAGTTTCCTCAAAATTGCATTACTGAATAAACTTTTCTCGAAGATTTGATGGAGCGCTATCCAGAGGACAATCTATAACAATCTTCGAGCTGTGCTCAAACATTCGAAACACCGAAAACGATTTTTACCAACGACTTAATTCATAGCTTTCCTTTTCATTCTAGTGAAGGGGAAGATCGTTGAATGGGCCTCTTCCAGCATGGTAAACGAACGCCGGTTCACAACCGTTTCATATTTTATTCTAGCAATTCGTAAAAGGCAATTTGTTGCTTTACCGGTTGTTTCTATATTGATATTAAATAGGAAGGAATTTTCTTATCAAAAGCGGCTTAATTGTGGACGTATATTTCAGCCTTAGTGGCTGACTCACACGTTTTTTGTGCTCGAGAATTCTCTATATTCTATATCAGCTTTTGGCTTCAGGCTATAAGTGAACAAGTTAACCCCAAAACTGCCTTATCTCGCTTTGATATTTTAATTACAATTACCGAGATTTGCTTTTAAAAGTAGCCGCGGCAGACACCTACTCATTCTCAACAATACCACGGTTTCCCTTAAACTGATTTCCCCTCCCTTTTTTAAAATGTCATATCTCGTTCCGCTCCGATTACGTGTGGATTTATGGAGCTATTTTAAGGTTCTTTGTCAAATTGGTGACACTTTTTTAATTTACTCCTTTGGACTTGAGTCGGTGATCAATATTAAACAACCTATTGTCTGTCGCTTTCACCAGTTTCTACAAGGAATTACCTTTCAGTTGAAAAAGACAACAACCTAGCGACGAGTTGATTTTCCATCATGAATCTTTGCTTTAAATCAAACCTCACTTTCGCTGACAATTTCTTCTTTTTTTTCCCCAAAGAACCTGCCCTTTGCAATTGTCCCCGCGTGATTCATGTCAGTGCATTGACGTGAAGTGTCGCAATATATTGGCGATGTGGGTTACAGTTTTGATATGTATCTTCTTCGTAGTTAACTTCTGCCATTTCAGACAAATTCACCCACGAGTCGCCTACATAATTTTTAAAAGAAAAATTTTAGAATACTCGTGGCATCGACTTACATCTGGTGATTTCTTCATGAATGTTGGCCATTGGGCCATTCATTATTTATTCTGTAAAATCAAGAATATCGCTTCATTTCTCGTTTAATTCTTGTGTTCTCGTGCTAGACTCTTCCTTGCTGCGTGCTATTCTCTTCAGCACTTTTATTCTAATGTGATCCTCAAGATCTTAAACATCTTCACTGCTTCTTTACATGTAACATCTTTCGTTTGTAGCGAGTCTTTTACAAACACTTTCATGTTTCAACTTTGTAGTGTTTAAGCATACGAGTACGAGCTCGTTTATTGCTGTTGTCTTCAGGCTTTACCGCTCAAAATCTTATTTCGAGGTTGAAATCTTTGTTATATATGTTTCTTTTCGGTATTTCCAGATGTATCATTGATTCTACTAAAGAATATTTTGCAATATCCATTCGAATCAGTTCTCTTCAGTTGCTAAGACTTCAGTTAAGTAGCTCACCGAGCGCTGAACTTCTAAACGTAAAACAAACGGAACATTCTTATTTGACTAAAGCCAGCGGCCATCTTAATTATTCCTTGCTTGCTTAAAATCAGTAAAATCAAGCAATAAAATGGCGACGAATTGTTTATAGCTTTAACTAATTTCGGGAGAATAAAGATGCTCACCGTCAAAAGACAGATTTTGTTTTTGTACACAATAACGTTCTTTGTGTTTTTGTGACGGCCCCTTTTGCAACGAGGAGTGATTCTTTGCTTGCCTAAAATTAAGCAGACAAAACATTTATAGGGGATGGGAGGAAAGATTCTAATACAGGGCGGACTGTTGTTTTTGCAGGCTATAAAACATTTAGATAATGTTCTTTGGGCTACAGTAATAGTTATTCTCGAATAAATGATACATAAAATTGCCAGTGAATCTTAACTATAAATCTCCTTTTTTTGCTGAATAAACGTGGCGATTCTTTCGACAGCTAACCGGTAAAGAATTACCTGCATAACTGCCGATGGGCAAAACTCTGAGTTTGGGTGGCGCTCGCTCAAAAATGATTATCTTTAAAATGATACTTCTTCAGTGGTCTTGAAAAAAGCTGTCTCTGAAATGGTGGGTTCGGGCAGCTTTTTTATGTCGCGGTGTAGCCATTTCCGATATTACTGTGTACGTAGATAAAGTAGATAACTTACGCACAGGAAAGGCACATAACACGATTGTGGTGAACTACCTAACCACAAGCATGTCTGAGTGTCACTCGGGGGCAAAAGGTTCTTCCACAAAATTTGGCTCAGTCTCGTTTAAATTTAGCAGTTGGAAAAACCTTTCTACTTCTCCCAGGAACCAAAATTAGTCCTTGCTGGTTTGGACTTGCTTGTTGCTAGATATATCTTGATGCCGATGGAAAGGTGTGCGGGGAAGGCGAACAAGTAAAAAACAAAACGAAACAAAACAAAACAAAAAACATCCCTATTTTCCTATTTTTAAGCGAGATCGTTCGAAATGTAATTTTTCTTGGAGCCAAACAATTCCTTGATAATTATGTTTTGTTCATCTTTGCAGGGAGAAAAAAGCTCCACAATTGCCAGATGAGAAATCTTGAATTCAAAACAGTGATCCCCGTTTTTTGGTATTCTTTGCAACAGAATTCATGTAGTTGTTTTTGTCTAAACGATTGTTAGTACTTGGATGACCAACTGTGATGTAGTGGCAAACATGTCCTTCTATTTATTTTAAAGGAGTAAACATACATGGCCAGACGAAAAAGAAAAATACTTTTTTGACAAAATCTATAACATGAAAATGACTAATCTATCTTGCATTGAAATCCACGTGGAAAATTTTCTGAGGTAGTGGGTAGTGTACTGACAAAAATTTGTAAACATAGAATGGTAGGCCTAGTCGGTTGTGTCGTTGCAAAGGATTAGAATTTATATTACCAAAACACTAGACAATCGAAATCATTCGTGTTAATATTTTCATGTGGCAATCATACGCCTCTTAAAAGAATCGATGTTATCTCCTTGCGGATTTTGAATACACCAATTTGCGTGAAGATGCGTCAGAAAATGAATGCCGTAGTTAAGATTAACATTGTGGAAACCTCGCTTTTCTTTGTCAATTTCCCAGTAGCTTTAAACAGAATATTTTTTGAATTTTCAAATAATCTCGGTTTGACAATAGAGTAGCTATGAGTCTAAGAGTCTCCGAGAAAAACATCATGGCATTTCTACAGGTGATGCTACAAGAAATATATTTTCCATTTCCCATGTGATCTTCGTTTTTAACCGCAGAATTATCGCAAACATTAGGTAGACATAAATGACAAATTCTAGAGATTCAAACGGATATTTAGGTTTGTTATACATTGAACAAGACATTAGTTCCCTCCCAGGTTTATAGTTCGCTTTCTCATGCAAAATTCTACCTTACAAACGAGTATAAACTGATTGAGTTGCTGATGAGACTCGTGTCAAACTAACGACTATGTTAGTTTCTGCCTAAACAAAGAAATATTAAGGTTGCAAGAAAAATAAATCGTTTAATCAATGGTAAGCTTTATTCATACATCAACCTAAACGTTTCTTTTCAAAATTATGATCCGTACTTAATGGGTACGTTTCTGGTTTAACATGTTTCGATAAAAGTTTTGCCTATTGCGCATAGTGTATCACAAAAGTTTGATTGTTATTAACCCATAGAAAGATACGTTATTTCCTGACAAGTTAAAAAGCCGCATATTTTGCCGTCACTTCCCAGTAAAAAAACTGAATTCAAGCCATTTCCACACGCCAGTGGAAAATTGACATTTTATGGTTGAAGACCATTGAACACTGACCATTATAAAGCACATTTATTCTGAACCAAACAAAAACTTTGTTCGATAAATGGTTAATGAAAATTCAAGCTAAAGGAGACACCGAATTCGCAATGTCCTCTTTTTTCAGAGGGTAATAAACACATTGACTGTAAAAGTAAATACACTAACATTTCGCTTTACACCCGTTGCAAAAATGTTCAGGAGAAATTGTCGACGAAATTACGAAAACGCATGAATTATTGCGATCATGGCAGGGAAAAAATGAAAAAGCTACTGAAAATAGACACCATTTTGTTGTACCATTTTAAAACTTTTCAGTGAAGAAAAGAACGAATTTTACAGGACCATTTTCGTCAATTCAAATAATACAACAATAATGTAAAGCAGGGTTAGAATATATAAACACCTGCATAGGGGTAAACAGCCACCACCAGTTCGAACTCTGTTTGTCATAAAATGTTCAATTTACAGTAGGCACAAGTTTGTAAGCAGACCTCGACCATTTTTCTACAAGTTAAATTTGCAAATGCAAAAGAACAAACACAAACCAAGTAACACGAATATTATTTTACTGTCATCGGGTTTGAATGCGCTGAAATAATATGTCAAATTATCAAGTACTTCGGTTGTCTTCTTTTGGCGTGGATCAAAGTTTAAAGTTTAAGTTTACAATACATGTTATCAACTTTATCTACCTTAACATTTTTTCCGGCGGGCGAAGTGTTTCTACATACTCGTGTGCTGTTCACAGCGTGGGCTCCGCCGCCATTTTGATTTTCGACGTGGCAGAATGTGGAAATACAGTATGTACGTGAAACCAGCTAGCGTTTCTAAAAAGGGGTCTATTGTCGTGCTATGATAAATTCAGTGTTTAAAGCACTGCAAAGAAACTAATCCTTCAGCGGCAAAACTGAGAACTTGAAGAACACCGTGTGTTTAGAAATGAAACTTACAGAAGTTGAAGGTTCCAAGTCAACGTCTTTTAAAAAGCCAGTACTGTATGTTGAATACTGCCAGACAGAAACGTTTCACTTGGATAAAATACACTGATTAAGAAGCATACTAATTTGTCTATTGGGATTTCGGCGAGAACTGATCAGTTTTATATCCACATAAACTAAAATAAACTAAGAAAGTAGTAGGACTGCTTTTTTTCCTGAAGGGTTCAACTTCAGATTTTAAATTCGCTTCTGCCCTAGCCTTATCAGATTTTTTTGCTAAAAAATAAATGTTAGGGACAACTGTGCTTACAGAATGTCACTCTTCAATTCGAACCCTGACATAAAGTAAACTATACATACTTTGAGAGCTGTTTCTTGAAATATAATGGCACTTTTCGTTGTCTTGAATGACAGGCAGCTGTATTCACGATCGAAGACCTCCATAACTAATTTATTTCTGTTGCATTTTCTTTCTATCACCAAGTTCGCCGTCAAGTGATTATTTCCCTTAGACACTTGAAGAAAGGAAGTCTTTCGTTGCGATAAAGTGCCAATGGAACAAAGCCAAGCAAGAAAGGAAATAATGCGTGGAATAACCTTTTTTAATTTCTCGTTTCTTCGAGATAATGACAAGGCAATATACAATTGAAGTTGTTAAAGCCACTTGCAACATTCAGGCTGATGCTTTGTTCCTT
This sequence comes from Oculina patagonica, assembly GCF_052425735.1. NCBI lineage: Eukaryota > Metazoa > Cnidaria > Anthozoa > Scleractinia > Oculinidae > Oculina > Oculina patagonica. The sequence continues at coordinate 2,618,056 of NC_135768.1, forward strand.
GTCAAATTATGTTTGGACAAGCTGTCCAAGAAGTACTTTTAATCTTCGTTCATAGTCATTCGTGAAAGAACGAATGAAACCTTGAATCATTTGGACTGCTTTTTCTTCCTCGGTTTTATTAGTGTGGCTAATTTTGAATACAACACATCAAAAAAAACTCATTCAAGATGTCTTTTGTGGTGGTATATGACTTGGCACAAAAACACATAGGTGTGAAATCAAACAAAAGGTTAAATTTAGAGTGTCGAGGCATGATAATGTGATTAATTTGCAATAAAGTTTGCTGAATTCCTTTATTGACAGTAGGCAACGTTGGCAACAAGGCCCATAGACCTAAATCCCTTATTCCAGCAGATAACTCACTGTTTCATTTAACTGAATTTCAGCAAGGAAATAAGGCTTTCTGCTACTTCAAACTAATCCATAAACTGACGAGAATTTCGTTTACAAAATACAAACTTTTGCATTGCAGTTGCTCGTCGTTGTGCATAAATTTTGTGGTTAGTATTTCTTTAATGGAGAGTCATTAGATCTTTTCGGAGAGTAATGTAGGGAGACACGGTGGTTCATTCGCAAATGTATATATTGAAGGCCACCCTTTGAAGGATTCTCATTCAATTGATATTTCCGATTCAATTTCATCAAACAATGTATGGAAATGTATCATCTAGAGTCTTCTTCATTGCAGGCCAAGTTGAAACACTTAGTTTAGTCCTTCCGGAGAACGAGTAGTGCATGGGCAATAAGTTCCGGACATACTCATTCGAAAATGCATATTGGAGGCCGCCCTTTCAAGGATTTTAATTCAATTTCCGATTTCTTTTTATAAAATGCGAACATATCATCGTAAGATCTTTTTTATTGTAGGGCAAGTGATTTTTGTTTCTGAGAAATGCATGGGCGACCGGTGGACGTAAGCATTTGAAAACTTATATTGGAGGCTCTCCTCTTTTAAGGATTTAAATTCAGTTGATACAGTGTTTCCGATACCTTTTTTATAAAACAATGCCGCAAATTTATCGTCTTAGGAACGTTTTTATTGTGGTGCAAGTCATGTTCCTTTAAAACATTTAGTTTAGTTTTTCCGAAGAGCAGCTTATGGGTGACCAGTGGACCTGTCTATTTGCAAATGTATATTGAAAGTCATCTCTTCAAGGATTTCCATTCAGTTGAAATTTTTAATTGTTTTTGTAACGCAATGCTTACAAGTATATAATGTTAGGATCGTTTTATTTGTAGGTCGAGTCATGTTCCTTTAAAACTTTTAGTTTAGTTTTTCCGGAGAGTAGTTTATGAGTGATCAACGGACCAGTCCATTTGCAAATGTATATTGAAAGTCATCTCGACAAGGATTTCCATCCAGTTAAAATTTCTAATTCCTTTTGTAAGACAATGCATGCAAGTATATCATGTTAGGATCGTTTTTATTGTAGGTCAAGTTATGTTTCGTTGATACATTTCTTTTACTTTTGTTATAACTTGTTCGTTTCGATACAGGGTAATGATTTAGGGGACAGACGAAACAATTCACTGAATGAACAGACTAGTTTATTCGTGTTTAACTTTTCTTAATCTAGTTACTCAGTTCAAAACAGGTAACATCGACATAAACGCTCGCTGAACTCAGTTGAGTTAAGATTACTTCCATCATGATAACATATCATAAACTTGCCTTTAAATAATTGATTTCCTATACAAAATAAAGAACAAAAATCGTTTACTTCATCTAGATTTTCTCACGGTTCATGTTGTGCTTGCTTATTAGTTAAGTGCCATCTTACGATGCATGCAGTCTCATTTTGTCATCCTAAACCTAAAACCTACCAAATACTTTTAAATATTTAATTTCAATACTTTCGTTATATTTACACCTGCTTAATAAAACTTTCTTCTATGGAGCCATTTTTCCCACAGAGATATTTTAATATTTATGGAAAGTTATTTTTGCTGTTGTTGTTACGTAAGACTTCAAACTTCTTCAGCCGAAATCATATCTGCCTACAAACGTGATAAAATGCTTGTTGTATTACAAAAGAGATCAAACTAGAATCGATATTGAAAACTAACGACGCATTAAGGTATCTGCTTGTCAGATCCTTCATTGATACGATACTGACGATAGAGATCTGCAGTTGTCAATGAGTCTAAAAACGGTGTCACATCAAAATTGACAAGAATTTATTACTGCCTCCACGTAAAAGATAAACTACTTTTTATTAAATCGTGGTATCTTTAATCCCACTTGATATACTGCTGTTGGCTGGCATGAGACTTTGCTGAGCTGAATTAATGCTTTCACTAAAGGTTTAAGACACAAAGGATTTTGTTTAAAGCGACTTACTTTGAACCTGAGTATTGTCTTAAGGATACAGCAGACGAGCTACCATTACTGTATTTAAGAGGCACTCTAATAAATCTGAGATATTTGACATACTGTTTGTGGTTATTTAGTACTGAAATTAGCACGGAATTGTACAAAGTTCATTTGACAAAGAATCTCTCTAAGAACCTGAACTTTTAGTAAACTACCAAATAACAGTCTTGTTTTGCTAGTTTTCCACGAAGTATCTAATAAGCCCACTAAAAGATGTAAGCTTACTTCTTGCTTGCTAACTTGCTCGTTGCGAAATCAACGGATATTAACACTTGTGTAAGGTGGGAAACTGGAGGATGTTGGCGGCGTTCGGAGTAAGCTGCTTTTCAAGAGAATACTTGAATAATGTTCGTTTATTCATTCGCTTTCGCTATATCAGAAAGTACGTCCCACACAAAACACAGCCACTTAACTTACTGAGGACAAATATTGCACTTAACCGTCACTCTACAGTGTTTTGCGTTGGAGGTAGTTAACCACAGCTCACGAAACAAAGGAAAATGATATTAGAAAATGTGGGCGACCAAGGCTAAAAAAAGATTTCGATCCTAGCACCGGTTTTAACCTCCTCCTCCTCCGCTGCTATTGCTCGTTTAATTCCTCAGTTAAACCATATTAAACCATTTGCATTTTGACAACATATATTGTTTAAATCGTATGTTCTTCAAAAGGAACGCTGACTATGTGACTAATGCAAATAAGCAACTTGAATTCTGCGATATAAAGGTAGAGTGTAGATCTCGAGAAACGGAAATGTCAATTTTAATCGGTACTTAAAGTGTTTAGTTCAGTTTAGTTGTTATGGTAAATAAGCTGTTATTAATTCCTAACATCTTTACTTCTTCAGCAGATGAGTTATCAGGATTGAGGATCTGATCGAAAACCAGATTCTTCACAAGAGTTGGCATAGAAAATATATGAAAAACTGTAAGGAGATTTTAGATGCATGTTGATGTTGAATTTTGGACGTCAATTGTTTAAATATATCCTGTGGATTCTAAACTAGAACCAAAAACATAAACCACGATAAAATGCCCTTTCAGAGTTGCACTGATTTACGACTTTCTTGTGTTCAACTATTTTGTGTGTAATTGTAAAGGATTTGTTCTACTTTGAAAACAATAGAAACTCAACGCTTGTTGGTTAGTTCATTTCAGTCTACAGTGAAGTGGTTGACAAAATTCCTCATAAAATGCGATCAAAATTCCTACTCTTAGCTAACCACCCATCTGTGGGTCATCTATCTCTCTTTGCTGTTTCTTCCTCGTTTTTTGTCTAATTCTGAGCTTGGGATAACTAAGCAAAATAACTGTACGATTCATGAACAAAACACTTTGTAGCTGAACTGATTTCTGTAATAACAAAACAGTTAACTGACGGCAACAACAAACTTCAGTGACATTATCAAATTCCAAAAATCTTGATAACATGGTTCGGTTTTTTAACTGGTCCAAGGTGGGGTTAACGCTATCTGTTAATTAAATTAAACCAAAATTAAACTCATATATTTCCAACAGGTAGAATATGGCAATTGTACACGCGAGTTTGCTTCAATGCAATTAAATAATTTTATCCATTTATATTTTTCGTGTTTGGAAAATGGTTCCCAATATCGAAAGAACCAGGGTCCAACCTCACAAAGCTTATCTTAAAACAATAGTCTTTATCAAGTTGTAAAGTTTCACATGGCCGATATACAGTTCTTTGCTTTGGCCCCTCTCAGCGTGTTCCAGCCAAATGTATCAAAACCAATGTTTTCCTCTTTTAAAATCAATTTTAAAATGACACACAAGGAGTATAAGAATCTTAAATTTAAAAGTGACATCAAAAGAGTATCAAAGTAAAAATTAATAATATGTTTGGAAGAGTGTGCTCTAATTCTTTTATTCTTTATGGAAGCCATGTTAAACTGAGCTAGGTCCCAAGGTGTCCATCAACGTGGCCGACATATGCTTCGGTTTTGGCAATAAGTTAGTGATGTTAAAGCTACATTTTACATAAAATGTTATTTTAGCCCTACTCCATAATCTCCGAGCTTTTTGTCACCGTTCACGTATGCAAACATATTTTGCCACTGTTAAGCCATGCTTATCCGCTAGCTTAGAGTTCTTGGCCGGTTTTACGAGTGGGGTAGCTTAGCATAGCTTTGCAACTGAAGTACTAAGAGAGGTATTAAATTTCTGCCTTAGATTTGTGAGCCATGGGGTCAGCCATGTGTCAATGGCTCCTGTATTTCTAGCAGAATTTGCAAGTTAAACCTTTCAGAAGACCTTTCTTGGCAAATATGTGTTACTAGACAGTGAAGTGGAGCTTACCTTTGTCTTTTGAAATCCTCCCATTGCAAACCTCACTGACCACACAAAAAGTGTTATTTCTTTCTTCATTCAACATGTCCCATTTTCGCCTCTATTTAACTCATTTACAAACCTAAAAAAGAGAGATTAACGAATCTCAAAACCAGAGCTTCACTCAGCACAATATACAGGCTTTGGATCACATGCGAAGCACTTTCACTCCGTCTGTCGGTCACACGAAGCCGACGGTTTAATTTGTGGTTGAATGAAGTCGGTAATCAACAAAGAAGACAGAGGTAGTTTTAATTAATATGAACAGCGTGTTTTCTTGGATCTGACCCCTGTTCCCGACAAAACAAACGCATACTCCACAAAAGACGACTCTTAGAAACTAGCTTTAACTACCTAAACAAAACTCTTTGCATCATACACAAATAACTTGTGACCACTCTTAAAATACTTAGTTTTCAGTTGTTGAGAAACATCCGAATTCTTTCTTTGGCCATTCTTCATTTTTTCTTTCTATACGCTTGAAAATTGTTCTTTAGTCCTAACCTGCTGAGTGAAGCGAAAGTAGGAATGTTATTTTTTAATTAAGATAGATTCGCACCGCACCTTCAAAAGCTTCAAACAAAGAACAAAAAATCTTATTGAGCGCGCGGAACTAATTGATAGGTTTATATAGTGTGAAAAGTTAATCAAACTGTTGACATGTTGTGACGTGCGGCGCCAAGAAATAAGACTGTATGCAAAATACTATTTAACTAGTTTATTAAATCTTGCCTCGATTATTGTGCTTCGCTATTCATTATTGACCCTGGAGGTTTGATTTCTAATTAAAAGGTCGTCATTAATTTTTCTGTGGTTTTAGTGTTGCACAGAGAAGGAAATGATATAGCCCTCAGGAATTAAGCAAATCAATTCTGTTTGAAGTTCTGGCGTTTGTGCCTAAAGATGTTTTAATAGAAGATTTAAATTTAGTTGTCATTTCGAGTTTTTCTGTTAAAACGATGTCGTGTTTTGGTACAAATGGCTTTGTTGAAGACCTATCGGTCGTGAAAAGACAGTTCTATGGTGCTGTTTTATTGTTCTGTGTCTCCTAGTATCATGGTAATATTTGAATAGCTGTTTTTCGTCGGGTGGCGTTATAAATTGAGATTGATTAGTTTTTGTACATATCAAGACATAGTGAGTCTGTAATTAAGGTCGTATCATTTTTATCTTCTTCAACTAACTTTGTCACTTTTGCTCAGAACTATAATAAAAAATAAAAAGGTTCCTAAGTTTTATGGAATGTGCAGGTTTCTTTTATCAGGAGTAGAACGTCTATTTTGGGGCTGGGTTTGTTGGCTGTTACATATCTCCCGCGGGGGGAGGGGTACTCCCGGTACTCCCGTAATTTTGAAATAGGAGTGTGTCGCGAAGGTTATTAAACCGTACTCTATTTCGGCCCTGTTTCAACATATGGTGCCCAGCAGGCTGACAGAAAGACCTGCAATTCACTAACACCAAATCTCCCTCCTCCTGAGGGCCCCTGGCTAGACCAGGAGGCTAGGTGGAGTGCCTCATAATTCCCTGTGACAGCCAAGCTGTCACAGGGCTGCAGGCAGCTGGTTACGGCTGCCAAAAACATGACAATCGAGAGTAAAATATCACGTAACTGGTCTGACTGGCAACGTCTGTTGTAAGTGACCCAAAACTTGACTATGCCCACCCCTCTTGCAAGCCAGCCATTCAATACCCGACCCTGGGCTCCCTAGGGCTGTTAGGTCTATAAATCAGCTACCCGTCACAACCTTCCATGACGGAGCCCCCCGCCCCTCCCTTCTCGCGCGCGGGACTGGCTTCCCTCGTCGGCCTTCAAGCACGAATCCCGGAGTCCACCTTTTGCAAATCACTGTAGATTTAAGGATAGAAGATCGAACGTTGATACCGGCCGGGCCCGGCCCAAACCCAAAAATGGCACCCTAATCAATGATAAAACAATAACTTAGAATTGTGTAAACAGGTCGTTTTTAATTCTTTTCTGTGGTATGGAGAGTTTTTACAAATGTGTTTTAATGAATGGGTCAAATGTTTTTATTCCTCTGTTTTCCAAAATCCTCAGGCATGATTCACCCTTTCCATACTTTTTGAACATTCTCTTAGGAGTAAATCATCTACAGAACTTTAATGGTCAGTTAACTGTAAGAGTAGAAAGACATTAACGCATCACTGTGAAAATTTAAGAAAGTTTTAACTTTCCATTTGGAAAGAAAACTAAGATTTTATATACGTCACGTTTGAAGATCCCAAGGTCGGCTTATCATCAGTGGAATTTTTTTGTATCTTTATTTTTACACATTTACAATTTACCTTGAGATATTCTGTTTTTGGTTGCAACAATTCATTGTTTGAATCCTGAGATGACGCTCTGCATAAAGAATAACTGATAGCCGAGAATTGGTCGAAATGTTAACTGTCAGCTGAAAATTGATGCGTTTTGTCGAAATAAGGGTAGGCCGCCCCCTTAATTGATATCTCTAAAATTTACTGATAGCCGAGAAATGGGCTGAAACTTTACCTGATAGCTGATAAAACACTGAAAATGTACTAACTGATAATTGTGATTCCAGCACCCCCGTTCAGAACCTCTGGGCTGCATCCTGCTCGCAATTTTAAGGCATAAAAACTGAAAATTTAGACTGATCATTATAAATTGGTAAAAGTAACTGCAGCGATCCGTGCAGTGTTTCTGATTGGTTGTTATTTGCGCGGGAAAAAATCATAACTGAGCCGACAACCAAGCGCTAGCATCTCTGTAGTTTTACGTCTTTAGTATGGAATTTTTCGGTGGGGAGCCTAAAAAACTTTCGCGGGGAGTGCCGGGAATGAGTAATGGAGAAAAATTGAAAGGCTGAGTTAAGGTGGCTCGATCGGATTTTTGAGTGTCGATACCTTTCAACTTTGAGAAACTTGTATGCCACCGTACTCACGGCAAATCCGAATGAAAATTGATCAGTACTGCTGCACTAAAGAAAGATGAAAATTTCGAATGAGATAAGTTTCATCGAAATCGGAGTAGCCATAGCAACATAATGACGTCATCACCCATTTAACACGAGACCGACACAATAGAGACTTATAATGATTTTTACCTCATGGTATCATGAGGTATAGTGGGGGTTTGGATGTCACTCCATTCCCGTTAAACAATTAATGTTATGCATTAAATCCGCATTAAAAGTGAATTAAACATGTTTACCCCTGTCTCCCCTGCTAGGTTTTGATTTGTCCACAAAGTCGGGCCATTGTCTCTTGTTGATATATGTGGGGGAGAGGGTTGGAACAAAGGCGGCTGCAGTACATGTTTACAACAGGAGCTGAAATGGCGTCTGTCGTGTGGAGTCCGACGCTAAAATTTTGTTCCTTTCGCTACACCTTTGTTCAAAATACACTTTTGAAGACCTCACAAACGATCAGAAAATGTGCTCAAGAATGCTCAAGTGAACAAATGGGTTTTAAAGTCTTAAAAGTGGCGATGTATTTATCACGGCCATCAAGATGTGTTTGGACGACGAGGTATCGATCAGGCGGAGCAAGAATGCACTACAGTCTGCACTACACGAACTATTCGGAATGAACGCTTCATGGTCTGGGCCAAAAAAGTAAGCCACCCACCTTCTACTATATTGGATTTTGAAGTTTGTAAAAAACTCACAGGACGTATGATTTTTAAATTAAATGCGCTTTTGATATTTCGTAATTCGCTAAAAGCTGTTCGAAAAATGTCACAAACAGATTTGGTGTCGTGGATTTCATCGATCAGAAGAGGGCTATTTGGAGGTTTTTTAGTTTCTCAAATTTATGAAATTAATGTCCTACACTTCAATTTTTTCCTGGATTGTCCGGCGGTTTTTTCTCGGGCAGCTATAAATAAACAAATAATTCCCAGACAGATGCGTAAATCTCTTCACTTAAAAAAGTCAATATTCCCGAACTTAAGATTGAAATATGAAAGAAACTTGAATTAAACTTTGCTTAGAATTTAATTTCATTCAAGAAGAAGCAAGAAATGCATTCCAAAGCTTCCAGATATCGAAAATTTCGAAGGCATACAAATTTGCATGCGTAATTAAGTTAGGTCTGGGTTATAAGACAACACGAAAATGGATTTAGTGTCGTGGATTTCAATTCATCGATCAGAAGAGGGCTATTTGGAGTTTTTTTTCGTTTCTCAAATTTATAAAATTAATTTCTTACACTTCAATTTTCTCCTGGATTGTCCGGCAGTTTTTTCTCGGGCAACCGGGCCTTTAATTTTCCTAAAAACTTGTTGCCCGAACGCAACTTGCTGCGTCTCAGACGACCAAACAATTCAACGTGACATTTGACACGTCACGCATTGCGCGTGATAAATTATATTCTCGGAGCGGGATAAAAGCGAAAGTGTTAACAAAGCATTTCTGTGTTCGTTATAATAAAAAAAAGTTCCATATTTGGCCACAAACTTGCCGGAACAGGCTTTTACCTTTAAAAACCTGAAATGTTTTGGGTGTTATGTGTCGAGAGTGGATTTAACTGCAGTGTGGCAAATCTTTGTAAAAGTTTCCTCTTTGTCTCCTTATTTATTTTCCGAGTGCTCTCATCAACAATTTTTAAAAACCTTTAAATGTTTTGGGTGTTATGTGTCGAGAGTGGATTTAACTGCAGTGTGGCAAATCTTTGTAAAAGTTTCCTCTTTGTTTCCTAATTTATTTTCCGAGTGCTCTCATCAACAATTTTTAAAAACCTCAAATGTTTTGGGTGTTATGTGTCGAGAGTGGATTTAACTGCAGTGTGGCAAATCTTTGTAAAAGTTTCCTCTTTGTTTCCTAATTTATTTTCCGAGTTTAGTGGCTCGTAGCCACTTTGATTTACTGTGCGGTGCCGTGCCTCTCTAGCCAAAGAACTAAAAGAGGTGGTCAAACATTAACCGCACGGTTACAAAACTGATTAAGTTTCTTGTTCTTACTTGGAAAAGAGGCAAAGGTTCATAGAATAATAAACAGATACCATGAGGTGGCTCGAAGGAAACTTCGACATGCAGTTATTTCGAAAACGCTCTCACAGAAATTCTTCAAATTTCGCAGACCTTGAGAAAACTATGTCAAGTCTAAGATCTAGAAGCCTTTTTTCAAAATAATTCCTCTATTACAAGAAAATCGGTCTCGTGTAAAATGGGTGGTGACGTCATTGTGTTGCTATGGTAACTCCGATTTCGATGAAACTTATCTCATTCGAAACTTTCATCTTTCTTTAGTACAGCTGTACTGATCGGTTTTCAGTCGGATTGTTTACGGTGACATACAAGTTGCTTAAAGCTGAAAGGTATCGTCACTCAAAAATCCGATGGAGCCACCTTAACGGTTTGGTACGGTTTTTGTACTTCCTATTTCTCTTCCTTTTTTTCTCTCATTTTCCCTGCCTTTCTTTCCTTTAACTTCCGATTTCTACAGGAAAAGTTTTAACTTAACATAGTTGTTCATTTTGGTCAGTATTCTCCGTCATCGCTTGTCCGCTGGAGAAAAAGGGAATGATGGTCAATTTTGAAAAACAAATTTGCCAGCACCCCTCGATATTATTATTCATCGAGGTTTAGTTTAACGGATCTTTACAGGCTACTTGAAAAGATTTTAGAGGATTTTGTACCTGTTCACTTAAATCTCGGAAAGAACAAAAGCATGTAAGGCAATAAGGAAGAGAATTGATATGGGACACCTAACCCGATTCAGAATAAACCTTTTTTACCTTCGTTAAATAACCCAGTAAAGTCTTTACGAGTCTGGTGTATAAATGGTAGTGACGAGCTGTTAGGGCAACCTGTTAAGGCTTTGATAGCCAGACTTTTTAACCGTGTTTATAAATCAACTTCTCGTTCATTTATTTCCACAATACTCCTAAACGCTTTTACCCTGCAAACAGAGTTCCCATTGTTCTTACTAGGGAAGTCTCGTCGCAGGGTAATCTGCTTCATGCTACGGAAACGAAAGCAACAGCTGTGTGCGTGGATCAGTTGTCAGACGTAATGGAATTGCATTTAGATGGCGCATTAACCTTGCAAATGTCCAAATGGGCTTTACAAATCAAGTCAGGGGCGAGTCCAATTCAAGTCAGTCCATTTGTGATATCACTCCACCCACCCGACCCATAAATACGTGGCTGTGCACTTTTCTCTCACGGTGTCTCTCATCAGCAGTGCCCAGTTGTTCAAAGAGTGGATAACGCTATCAGTTGGATAAATCGCTATCTAGTGGATACCGTATAGTATGTTTTGTTAACATTTATCCACTGGATAGCGATTTATTTAGTGGATACCGTTATCAACTCCTTTGAACAACTTGTTCAGTGGGCAGATAACGCTCTCCGTTAGATAAATTGCATCCAATGGATAGCGTAGTATTTAATAACATTTATCCACTGGATAGCGATTTACCCTTTCTTCGAACAACTAGTGGAAAGAGGCACCGTGAGAGAACAGTGCATTTTCGAAGAACATGACGCGACCACGTTGGCAAACTTTAACACATCAAAAAATTAAACCAAACCATTCCGTCTGCCAACGCTGGGCCTTTTTAATACAAAAAGTTGATTTTTGTCATGAATACTAACACACAGTGATTTTTATGCGAGTAGTTTTCATGAGTAAAAATAAATAAATTTGGTTGAAGTTCACAACAGTTTAAAAAGAAAAGAACTTAAAGTTTTCAGAGACAAAAACTTGCTTGCTATTTACCAAACAAGTTAAAATAAATGAAGTTTGTTAATAAATTGTTATGACAAGAATAATTTAAGAGCACACAGAGTGAAAAAGGTCGCACACGGCCAGTGTAATAATAAAGAATGTCTTTATAAAAGAAAGCTTTGTTACGTACAATAAAACGTAGTCAACGGTTTGCGCGCTTGGAAACCTTTTGGACTCCCAATCAATGCGACGTGTAGACATAAAGAGGGAACTTGAATTGTTTACACTATCGTTATCGCTTACTTATCATATATATTATCATTTGTTTCTCTTTTCACTTTACACGCGCCGCAGAACAATGCTTTAGGAGTTAATTAACTTGGAATCAAATCTTTGAGCAATTCATTCATCTATTTGAATAGCGGCATGAGTTCAATAGCTTTATTTGCAGCCCTATAGATAACAGTCAAGCACGTGTAATGAATTGACGGAAATTTATCCGTTTGTTTGGCATTGTGTTCTAAAAACTTATCAATTAACGAACATCTGCGTTGTTGTCCAGCGTATAACATACAAAGTCTTAAATACTGTAAATTATTTGTCAATATGATTGTTTTTTATTTCTCCTCGCTACTACACGTTTCTCACAAGTCTGTTTGATTTCCTATCAATCATTTTCGAAATTTTAACAAGTGCGTGCGTGAGATGTTTAAAGTGATTTACACGTGCTTTTCAACAAGCCTTTAGCTGCTTATAACTTTCTACAAAGCTCCTAAGAGATTAGAAAGTCTACAAGTTTATTTGTTTTACAATGTCTCAAGCCACTTGAACAAGACCCTATTAAACTATACACTGACAAGTGCTTCTTTATTCACCTCAATTGTCTTTTTTATTTGTTTTCTTCTTCTATTGTTTTGTCATCATAATACCCCCGAACAAAAACTTTACACCCCTCAGAAATGCGAGCTGGTTCGATTTTATCTTTTGCACGTGGCAACGAAGCCCTCGTGCATGATTTAATGACGCTCTAGCTTAATTAGGAGGGGTAGTGCTGTTTTCTCCCTCCCCATCTTCTGATATGTCGGTAACTTTGCACAAAGAGGCGCTAGTTATTTAGAGGGATTCTTTCATTTCTTTTAAACACTTCTTAGATGCGAGTGCGAAATCATAGCCAAACTTAAACAGCTACTGATCTAAACAAGAGAACTAAAACGCAGTTATAAGTTTGTGTGGACTGAGAATATCTATTGCTCAATAGCTTTACTTGAATGGTCACACACAAGCAGCATAAAAACAGCACCACTTGAAAGTATTGCTCAATAGCTTCCATTTGAATGGGCACACACTAGCGCCTCATCCACACGATAAAAAGTTAGAACCACTTTAAACAGCATAATAAACAGTACCACTTGAAAGTACTGCTCAATAGCTTTTATTTGAATGGTCACACACTAGGGTTTCATCCACAGACTTAAAAGTTAGAACCGCCTTGTATAGCATAATAAACAATACCACATGAAGGTACTGCTCAATAGCTTACACTTGAATGGTCATACACCAAGGTTTCATGCACAGACTAAAAAGAATGAACTACCTTGTACAGCACAAGAAAAAAACAGTACCAAATGAAAGTACTGCTCGATAGCTTTCATTTTAATGGTCACACGCTGGGGTTTTGTCTGCAGACTTAAAAAAATAGAATTGCCTTAGCTTGTACAGCATAATAAACAGTACTACATAAAGTCCTGCTCGATAGCTTTCATTTGAATAGTCACACACTAGAGTTTTATCAGCAGACTTTTTAAGTAAAAACCAATTTGCACAGCATATACTTAAACAGTACCACATAAAAGTACCGCTCAATGGTTTTCGTTTGAATGGTCACACTAGGGTTTCATTCACTTAATTTTTTGTAGCAAACAGTATCATATCGCTTTCGTTCGATCGTGAATGCTCTGACACTAGTGTTACCATTCAAGTATTAAGAAGTGCTTTCAATTAATGCTGTTTATTATGTTCTATTAGGTGGATCTACCTTTTAATGAAGAAACCTTGTTGTGTAACCATTCAAATGAAAGCTATTGAGCAATACTTTCATGTGGTACTGTTTATTTATGCCGTGCAAGGTGCCTTCTAACTTTTAAGTCTGTGGATGAGACCCTCGTATGTGACTATTCAAATGAAAGCTACTGAGCAGTACTTTCATGTGGTACTTTATTTATGCAGTACAAGGTGGTTCTATTTTTTAAGTCTTTGCATGAGACCCTTGTGTGTGATCATTCGAATGAAAGCCGTTGAGCGGTTCTTTCATGTGGTACTTTTTATTATGCTATGTAAGGTGCCTCTAACTTATAAAACTCTAGTGGGTGACCATTCGACCCAAAAAGCATTGAGTATTTTAATGTGGTGCTGCTTATTTTACTCAACACGATTGTTCAATATGTTACGTTTAAGTCTGGATGGAAATCATATGTATGACCGTTTGATGTCCGAAAGTTTTGGATTAGTACTTTAGGCCATTTTGTTCGTTTTTTTCATATTTTTACAAAATGACACCAGAGACTTTTTCACTTCTGATCTTGAAGCGGAGGAAGTAAAGGTATAAAATTCATGCATGTAAATTCGCGGGAGAGTTACAACCAATCAGGAAGAGTCCACGTAGGTATCCCTGTACGTTGCTGATAAGTATAAAAGTTTCATGGACCAGTCTCAGACTCCTCTCGTGCGGGCGAAAAATGGAGCGCAGGAAGATAAACCGGCACGTCCGTTGACTCGGGTTATATTTTTATATCAGCTATAGAGGTTATACAGAAACACCACGTCTTGAACCTCCCATAAGTAAACGACTTTCGAAATCGCTCCCTCAGTTGTAATCCCATCCACACACGTTTTGGCGATAGGATATTGTTGCATATATCAGTTACAGTTCTGTGCTTTTCCCGGTGTAAGAACCCTGGTGTAATAAATGTAGGAGATTTGTTAAAGGCACTTTCAAATAGAAACTGATCAGAAAACAAAACACAGGAATGAATTTAGGCTGAACGTTAGTTTTGGTTTTCTAGGAATAACTGACGATAAAAGAGAATTAGTTCCTTGTTAACTTTAGACAGGAAAGGTTAAACTAAATATTTAGTCAGGTGCTTACTGTATAGGCTGCGAAAATCCGTACGCGTTCACAGAATATTCTCCTTATTTCCTCGCTTCTCATGGTTAAAACCAAGCTTCCCTTGATCAACGCGTGCAAGATAAGTGTTACAAACGTAAGGGACTCGCCTTAAGTGTTTAAAAGACATCCACGCTATTTAACGATCTCTCAGTTAGAGAGGACTCTTTGATTTCAACATTTCATTGTGCTATGTTCTTCATTAAAACCTGGCATCTTTGCCTGAAGCAAAGATAAGCATCGGATATCGAAAGCAAAGCTAACTTTGTGGCGCCCTGTGTTTATTTACTGTTCGTTTGTTTGCACTGCGGATAGGAAACTTCTGTTTTCTATTTTCATTCTTTTCTTGCTGACGGAGTCAACGGCTGTCCTATAATGAAAATCCAGTTTGTAAACTGTTTTAAATTGAGAGTACATCCCTTGACAAAGAAGGTCAGTCATGGCGCCAGTTAGATGACTGATCAGTCTGATAAGTTATTGTATGGACTTGATGTTGTTGGGGCACGCGTAGCCGTACGTGCGAAAAGCACTTGTACCCCTCACGAGAAAAACACGGAAAGGAAAACAGGAAGAGAAATCATGAAGGCTGAAGATGTTAATCTTATTTCCTCAGTTTAAAACCTTTACACGACCAAAATATTCAGTCTTCTTTACATGTCGAAAAAGCAATGTCGTCAGTGTGTCGTGCGTGAACTGAATTGGCAGTAATTATCAGACCGACTGTGGGGTAAGTATTTCCACAGTCCCGACGTTATATGTGAGCTTATGTGAGTAGAGTTTATTTTTGTTGTCGTCCTTGCTCCAAGTGTTTTTCTCCGGGTTTTCAGGTTTTGATCCCTCCACGAAAACGAACACGTCAGTCCAAATTCCAATTCGATCAGGGAAACATGACCCCTTATACAGGGTTCCTGCCTGCAACACAACCGTGTATAAATGGGAGTAATACTTTCCTTATTTAGATGTTCAAAGTCTCAGACTATAAAAAGTCTTTTCATATTCCTAACGTACCAGCTGCAAGGATGAATATTTGGTCTGATACACACACAAAAATGTCTTCTTCGTTCTACCCTAAGTTCTTTATAATAAACCCACCATGAACTGATTTAGTATTATTGTTTTTATATATGTAAGCAGTGTTGAAAAGTTTTTATTACGGTGTTTCCTGTGGTAAACGAAAGTCGTCTTCAACTCAGAGAAAACCACAACATATCCCTTTTACTTCCAGAGTAAAACCTCGAGTTAATCAATGGTTGTCTTTACTTTTTCGTCTGTGTATACAGTGAACGTGTACGAATCTCTAGTGTGTGTCATGATGTGTGGCCATTGAAATAAAGGCTTTTGAGTAGCCGAGTACTCTCTTGTGGTGTCATTTATTGTGCTGTAAAAGGTTGTCTAACTTTTAAAGATGAAAGTCAAATGAAAGCTATTGAGTAGTACTTGCATGTGGTACTGTTTATTATGTTGTAAAAGCTTGTTCTAACTTTTAAGTCTGTGGATGAAACCCCAGTGGACCATTCAAATGGAAGCTAACAAGCAGTGCTTTCATGTGGTACTGTTTACTATGCTGTACAAGGTGGATCTAACTTTTAAGTCTGTGGATGAAACCCTAGTTTGTGACCATTCAAATGGAAGCTATCCAGCAGTGCTTTCATGTGGTACTGTTTACTATGATGTACAAGGTGGATCTAACTTTTTAAGTCTGTGGATGAAACCCTAGTGTGTGACCATTCAAACGGAAGCTATCCAGCAGTACTTTCATGTGGGAGATTTTGATTTTCAACACACTGCAAATTTTTTGCTTATAGTTCAATACTTTTTGACTTTTTAACTCAGCGAGAAGCCTGCTGCACGGGAGGAGGGATCATCAAGATTAAAAGAAGATTGAGATCGATTTCGGAAAACCCACAACTCAGTTTTCTGACAGCTGTCAGAAATCTAATTATAAATAAGTCGTCTTTTGTGAAAACTGAGTTTCAAAAACTTTAACTGATAAATTGTGCTTGCACTTAGGTTGACAACAGTCATTTGAAAGAGACGAAACAGTGTACCGTTTCAATCTGTTTCTACGCTTGAGCTTCGAATCCCGTCCTAAGCTTGATTGAAACATAAATTCTTCTTATGTATTCCCATACATTTATTTTAAGTAAGTTTGGAGAATTTGGAGGTAGAACATACTACCGGTTGTTTGTCTGCTTGACTACGTGTTAGTAATGTAAGGAGAAGTAAAATTTTTATTACGCTTCATAATTAAAAAAAGTTAAAATACTAATCAGATGACCTTCAAAGAGAAATACATCAAGGCCATCATTCCTTCTGATCCAAATAAAATAATACCACATCAAGTTTAATTCGTATAAGCGTTTTATTTATTTTATTCTTCTTTATAACAGATTTTTTCTTACTAACTATATACCATCTCAGAATTTATTTCCCTTTAAATTTTACCAGGATTAAATCTAATCCAATGAATGTTTAAACTCTTTGAGTCTCCAGGCTCAAGATATTTTAGTTAAGTTAATAATGTGCTAATACAACAAGAAAATATCCCTTAGTAAGGAGAAATTACAAGTTAATAGCACTTTAGTGGTAATTTGGAACGCAAAGGTGATCAAATTTGAAAGCCAGTTATTTTTATTTTTATTTATTTCTTAAGAATTTTAAACCATTATTTAGTAATCTTTTCCTTGACAGAAATCAGTTTTAGCTGATAATCATTGAATATAACATATGCATTAATTACTTCCATCTGTTGAGGTTATCGTAAACTTTCGCTGATACCTCCTCTTAAAATTCCTTTTCTAAAGTCTTTATAATACAGTTTGGGTTGCGTTTTCCTTAAGATTTCTCCGCATGCTGCGCATATATTAAATACATTTTCAAATGTGTTTAGTTTTATCTGAAATCTGTCTCCTTATTTACAAAAACTTACATTTATTGTTCACTTTATTCCAAGAAATCTGTTCTCCAAACCAACCCTACACAAAAGGGTTTCTGTTCTCCAACAACCCTCACAAAAGGGTTACTTTTATTAATTAAAACAGCAGAACACATACTTCACGCGTATTTCGTCTCTGAATCGGGGAAATTTTGGAAAACACTGTTCGATAAAACATGGCTGTTTTCCTAACTGTTAAAAGTTATTTATTTAACAAACAAAAGATTTGATATTGAACTCAAAAACAAATTTTTCTTTCCCCTTTCTTCAATGTGCTTCTTCCACTCGACCTCATATATAATGCAACTTCTGTTAAGTCATATTCATCTGTTCTAAGGACGAAAACCCGACTAAAATTATGCTTGGCACTCAAAATTTAGTGATAAAAAGCATTTGTTGCCTTGTCATTCTAATTTCTTTAATCTTTATCAAGATCTCGCTTAACTCGATTTCCCAATAGATATGTTTACTCAAACCAGGTTTAACTGAGTGCAGATAGCACATCTCGTCAAATTGACTGAAATATTTTGTATTTTAAGTTGAGGGGGTGGGCATGGCTCGATTGAGGCGATTCCTTTGATGTTCTCCGCGCCCCTTCGCAGCTGTTCCTTAGAATTGACAGTCGTTGAGCGAAAGGTATGCTTTTCCTTGTTCACTGGAATCTAGAAATTGAATTTCGGTGCTTTTGAAGGAGAAGAAAAAAGCGTTAGAGATGAGAAATATCTGTAATATTTATCTCCTCGCACGTATTGTTGTTCAAGGACTTGAACAGTTAAACTGTAGGTTAGAAAACCGCATAAGTATCTAACAAAAAAAACTTAAAAACCCAACTTTGGGAATGTTATCATAGCAGCATCTTAACTCAAGTCAGATACTATTAAACGAGATGCAATTTTAACGTTGTCCTTAGGGCACTAATCTGCCCTTGTCACGAATTGAAACAAGACTTTGGAGCAAAAGTCATGAAGATCAAACGCCTTCCTTTCCGACGGTGTAACAAAAAAGACTTGAGAAATTTGCGTGGGATGTCATAATTGACTAACGGAACTAATATAACAAGTTCAGTAGACTTTGCATGAAACCCTAACCAAAAAAAAACCCTGTGATAAGAAAGTCACTGCTAATAATTCTGTTGGATAAAATTAGTAACTTGGCACGGTTTTATAAGTACAGTGTTTGAAAATATATATTTTTCTAATTTTGGGAATCGTTTCTTTTTAAACACTTTATTTTGATGATATACTATTTACGCGAATTTTTGGTGTCATTGGTTTCAAAGATAATAAGTCAAGTGTGACTTTGTGGGTCCAAACGAATGAATGAACCTTTTTACACAACAAAGGCGTCGATTTCAGTCTCTTTTGTGCGCGCGAAATATATTCCATCGCGAAGCCCCGAAGGTCAGTTTTTCCAACTTTGTTTTCATTTGCGCGCAGTCGATTTGAATTTTAAAATAAAGCGATGTGTCAAGTTTAATTTCTCGAGTTTTCCGTCGTGTCTGCCTGCAATATTGGCTGTGTTTGAGTGCAATAGCAACCCCCTGATGCGAGGGATAAGTAAGTAAAGGGAATATTTTGAAAACTATTATGTATCATTAAACGAGACGCCTTGTTAATTATCGTAAGCCGTTAAATGCAAACCCAATTATCCGGCGATGCTTTTGCTCGCATCTTGCCCCTTAAAAAGGGTTTCTATTTTGATTCAATGCCACGAATGCCTTTATATCGACTTTTAGCGCTCCGCAGGCGGCAAGGACACCTCAATTTTAAAAGCTTTGAGTCGCTGTTGTGAAAGCAATTAAATCAGGCAAGAGTTATTTTTCTCCTGTTCATAATGGCGAAAAAACAACATACTAGTAATACTTCGCGAAACAATCGAAAGAAGTTGATCACTAATTTAGAAGAGGCGGTCTTGGAGGCCCTTTGTCGGCACGACGAACAAGCACTAATTTGGGTTTGCTTATCAAGCGTGGCTGAGTTGGCCCTCAAAGAAAGAACTCTCGAGGGACATTCTGAATTAAAATTGCCATATCATCAAAGGCAGATACAAACAAAAACAGTGATTATCTCGAGCAAAGAAGCAAAGGATCTTTTAGAACAAATCTTTTTAAGACAAGGACGCTCGTTCATGCGCTAATTCCTTGTGGTTTCTTTGTGTTTAAAGGGTTTTCCGGTCGCCAATGACTTCTGTATTTTTTTTCTTCTTCACAAAAACACCGCGACTTCTTTTTAATAAATACGACCTACATCAATCACAATTTTTTCCATAGCCTTGGGCGAAGTAGGAAATACGATCTTTTTACACCACGCGGAGTTGTTTATGTTGTGTTTAGAAGAGAATTAAACTCAATTTTTCAGGCGTGAAACTGTCTTGCTTTTCGTGGTAGACTGTGCACGCGGGGTGCCTATACGCGAAACACGCGCGCAAATGAACGAACCCACTAACTACTAAGTAAAGAAACGACCGTAAAAAGAAATTTGTGTGTTTATAAAAGTGATCTCGGAGGAGTGCCGGCTTGTCAAACAGTATGCCTTGTGATTATTTCAATTATCTGAATATGACACCCTTATGTCGGCAAAGCAAGCAAGCGCCTTCCACTTTAATGAAGATTGAAAAGTGAAGTACTTTTTTCCTTTGTTCAAAACTAGAGGGCTTAACTGGCAGAAGAGTGCGAAATAATTATCCCTCCCCTATCTCGGCGAACTGGACAGGAATCGTTCAAAATGGGTGCGAAGAAAGCAATTCATTTGAATTGATAAGATTTACAAATAAAACGTTTCCTCTTGAATCTATCTAGCACTTTAATATGTACACTTCCGTACGAAGAGGCGTTCGATTAACCCTGTATGAATTTAGAGTGCATTGCAACTTAGAAACGACGCAGAAAATTTACGCACAAATTTACGGAGAGCGTGTTTGTTTTTGAAAAGTTGGGTTTTGTGTTCGATATTATATTAAAGCTCGGCAAAAAGGTTTTTAAAGGACAAAAGATCTTGCCTAAACAGAGTTTAAGTAAGTGAGTTTCGCCGCGGTGCCGCGAGAACTTAGTCGATGAATGAAAGGTATTCACTAACTTCTTGTGTGTTTTTGCGGAGTCTGAAAAAAGCCGGTTATTTATTGTGTAGAATTGCCATACATTTTCCCGGGGTCAGCGTTTGTATGCTTTGTAAATAAAAGAGACCATGTTCTATCTTTGGCAAATGATTTCAAGTGCCATTGAAAAATTAACGCTGTTTGAGTGTGTAACCAACAGCCGGAATTAAACAAAAGCAAAAAAGAAATCGGTGTATAAAATCTCTGTAGCTTAGTTCCTCTGAGACCTGGCTAAAGAATTCTTAACAGCTTTTTTTACACCATTTGATAATCAACAGAGTATCACGATCGGAAAAGGATAACAATTCACAAAATACATGCCTATTGACCGAGTGTTTGTAAACCGTGTCTTAATCGAAGAAATTCACGGAAACAATGGCATAAAGTGCTTATCTGTTTAGCTGTAACTACTTTTCTGTGGGAAGCCATTTCAATTCCTTCACTGTTCGTGATCAGCTGATGGGAAACCATTTCAGTGCCCCGTCGAGGAACCCATTGTAGTGCTCACCGGGAACACAGGGTTTTACAAAAAGCTTCTAGTGTAACGATTATCTTTATAAATAATGGTACGTCGGTGTAATTTGCACTCGAAAAAGACATAAATTTGCAGATAACAAGACCAACAATCCATCTTCGTGTATTCACAGACAGACAACCCTTTCAATGATACAGTGCTCTCTTTAATTTAGTATCTTGAGGTTCAGCTTAGCTTCATAAGTTTTATGTACATTTCAATAGTAAATAAAGTGAATTTAGTTGTATCGGCTTGTTCAATTAAATAACTTCAAACATACAGCCTTTAAATACAATTGAACAAGGCTCGAAAATTTGTCATTTTCATAGCATATCAATGTTTTCTCTTTCACTCTCTCTCTGTCTCTCTTACACACAAACGAGGAATTTTTCTCTAACATATTGTTCTGTACACTAGACAATGTAAAGTCCTTCGAAAATGATTTGTCCTCAATCAGAATTGCACTCTTTCTTGCGGGTTTGAGACCGCCTGTCTGGCTAGTAAGAACCATATGTGTAACTGTATGAATCAATGAAACAAATTCTGAACTTGGAAATTTTATACCTCTGATTTCAGTTCCGAGCCGACGTCCGTCAGCCATGATATACATCGTTACTGTTAGATTCTCATCTAAGAGTTTGAAAAGGATTCAAGCGCTGGATTCACGATGAGAAGGCTTTCCTGTCGTGGAAAGAACATAATAGACTTTAGAGAAAAACATTTTATCATTAAATTCTTAATGTCTTACGCTTTGTCTCTGTCATACTACGCGATCTTGTTACTCTCGCCATTTTCAGATACGCTACAAGATCGTTCATTTTCGCCGCCGCTGTTAGCTTTCCCTTCCTCTTTTTCGTCCTTCTCCGAGTCTCCTTTCCTCACGGAATCATTATTATGTGTTTTTACGTGCTTGGCTAAGTGATCGCTCCGCATGAAACGTTTATTACAGATGGGGCAAGCGAATCGTTTCTCGCCAGTGTGCGTTCGTAAATGTCTCTGCAGTTCATCAGAGCGCGTGAAACGCTTCCCGCAAAACAACCAGTTACACACAAATGGCCTTTCGCCAGTATGCCAGCGGAGATGTGCTTTGAGATGTGAGGTTTTCCCGTACACTTTGCCGCAACCAGGAATGTGACAAATGTGTTGAGTTTTTTTCCTAAAAGGAGCACCGGCGGCGCTTAGTCTCTCGTTGTCTTGGCAGTTGGGACAGTCGCATGTCGCTCGACCCGTGTAGCGTCGAGTCGCTCTCGCGGCCACGCTCTGCGTCGACGGTAGCAAAGCTGGCGTCCCAGGGAAATAAGAAGGTCCATCTATGTACGTTGGCAGAGAAGCCTTCATAGGATCAGAGCCGAGGCAGGGAGGGGGGAGAAAGTGCGGATGGCTAGCCACGGAAACCGCAGCAGGAATTGGTAAACTTCCTGTGGAAAATTCGTGCGGCAATCCAGTAAAATGACTCAGTGTTGGGTGAAAAGTGCTGCCTGAAACGGCTTGATCTAGCCACGGGGAGTTACTGTGTACCTCCCAGAACGCCTGCCGCGCTGAAGCCTGTGTGTGAGGCTCCAGAGGAGGTTTAAACCATGGCGAGCTGTCGTACGGATGAGGCATACGCGGTGGGTACATCGACGCATCAACTGAGGCTGAATGAACGCGGCTAGCCGAGGCTATAGCTAGTGGATCTGTGAGTGAATTATGTCCTGACGAATAAATTGGGTTGGCTAGAAAGCTCTCATGGTTCTGAGCGCTTAAAGACTCGCTAGTAGGCATAAAGGCTGAGGGCAGATTTGAATACAACGCACCGTCAGCCGGCCTTCCTCGCTGCAGAGGCAGTGAAGTTGGTTGTTTCCAGTGGTAGAAACCTTTTGCCATAGTCACGTCAGCTACCGGTGGTGGGCTTTGCTGTCCTATCCTGCTGCAAGTCGCTGCTAGCATCGCAAGAGGTGTGAATCTGTTATCTGTCGGTGTCCCCGGTTCCTGAAATAAGTACAAAACGAATGTGTACAGCGTCAAACAGAGCGTATTAACGCGCGCGCGGTGTCCATGTAATCAGCTTAAACTTACTAATCAAATCACGCTAAATTCCTGTACAAATACAACGGAACGAACCTGACGAAAGAACCCCCTGATCATAGAACTTCAGCTCGGGCCTAGTCGGGGCTGTTTTGCGTTCTATTTTGGTCGAGAAATTCAGGAGCACTTTGTACGCCCCACGAGTTTGAAATGGACTGTTGATTTAATTCAGCCAAAACCCCAAGTACGCAGTCTTTTAAGATGCCGCCACTCTTGTTTACAACCAATCAGGAGAACAGAAGGGCCGTTCATGACACAATGTGATTGAATGATAGGGATTTGTTGATATATAATAAGTTTCTCCAAATGGAACCATTATTCGCAACCAATCCATACTAACAATGCAAAAGCCTACAGGCGGGCGTCGGAGCGAGATTTTGCGCCCGACAAAATGTTGACAATAATTACAGCTAGTCGAAACGCATCCAGCTGCATTGACCGAAAACTCGAGTCCTGCCACTTCACACCTCTCGATTGGAATCGGAAACCATAATTGTTTCAATTGCAAATCCTTTACAATACGGCGTAAGTTTTTGTATAAAGTTCACTCTCGCGCGCTGTGTTGGGTGTCATGCGAGCCATATCTGATGTAGAAGTATTGGAAATAAAACTGTTGCTGTTTTTGTCGAAAGATTCTCGCGATATACATGCAGGCCAGTGGGTGGCACGGATTTGAACGGGGGCGTTTTTTAGTTGAGAAAGGGGGCGGTCGAGGGCTGTTCAATAAATATGATGCTATAAAGACATAGCACTTACGTCTACTGATCCGTGCATAAGGTTGAAAACCTGCCCAATGTTTTGACGTCGAGCAAAACCTGCTTTTCTCACAACCTAAATTCGAGCGCACTAGCTACCCAGGTGCCGGAACAGGTCTTAAATCGCAGCAACTTTGTCCTTTTAAAAATCTCCCAGCGTAATCCGGCATTGCGATTAACTCAGAGGGATGTATTAATCTGTTCTTGTTTTTAGATGTGATTTTCAGGGCGTCGGAGCTAATTGTTTTGTAACTAGCAAGGACGTAATTGTTGTTTCAAAGTGATGCACTGGATAAAACTCGCAAAAATGTCACCAAATCTAATTTTCTTGTCTGCCCCGTGAACTGACGTTTTCCCTTGTTCTTTAATTTCTATCTGCGGGGTTTCTCGTAAGATTATAACTTTCTAATGGGTTTGTATAAATGGCGAATGTTTCGACACTGTATGTGGTTTTTCTTAAAGCGGATTTCCCGCAGAGAAGCGCTTTACCAAAGACATACTGCAATTATAAGCACTACTAAGCTTGTTTATAATGTACGTGTATATATTCACCTACAACCAGCCGAAATAATAACACGATACAAAATTAATCCCCTTCAATAAATCCGAGACGTCTGAACAAATAGGAAAATTTTCTAAAATAGAAAATGAGAGAGTCGTGACGCATTTTTCAATAAGAACTCTAGATTCCGAGGAAAATAACAAAAACATCACAAATGTGTGTTACTTTGCCTCCGTGCGGTATACGTATTGTGTTACTAACAAAGTTTGGTGAGCCAAGATTTGCGTAACCTTTTAACAAACCGACACTACTTTGATCTCTAACTTCACAATTCCAAACGACCGCATTTGCAAGTAACGTTTGTAAAGAGTGATTTGTTTAGTGCTCGCTAGAAATACTGAATAAAGGTACGAGCGGATTTTGAACTTTCATACCTGAGTGATGATCAAAGAAGTCCCGCCGGGTTGTGATTGCAACGATTTAGAAAACGATGAAATGGGTTAACACAGGCGTTTTTCCAGTTCGCCACCCCTTGTGTTGAATTTGCCGTTCCTTCTTTGCCCCTATCGGCTGATATTTGCCTTTTGGCTTAGGAGCTCCAACGTTGTACACACACGCAAGGAAAATATTGAGCTATCAGGCGTGGTTTGCGAAATTATCTATGGCCTTAAAAACTGATAGATTTAATTAGAAGCCTTTTGATGTACCGCTCTCTGATTGACGCGCCGTCTGTAAAGAGTGTGCATCAACTGCCCCGCTCACAATAAATCACACCTACAATTTAAATGTGTGATAAGGATTCCAGCTGTAGGCCTGCATTAAATCGAACGAGCGCATTGTTCTAGCGGAGGAGCCGAGACGCATAATAGAGGCAGCGATTTGGAGGGTCAACTTGCCTAAGGCCCCGACTTTAAGTGTTAATTATAGGGAATGTTAAAAACTCTTCCAGCTACGGTCATATTACCGGCTTGTTCAAATTTGAGTGCAAATTGCAATGGTACGCCCCCTCTTCATAGGCGCTTGACAGTCAAAGAGATTAAACTACTGCGGGCAATCTGTCCGAGAACTTTGAAGTTTTCTTTATAGCATCGATTGAAGTTTGCACCAGGCGCGCGTTCTTGTTGTTTTTTGATCGACAAGCCGTGGTTACGCGGGCATTTGACTGGGTTTCTATTGTTTGTAAACTTTGCCTTGTCTGTCACAGCCGATAAAAATCTGGTGTAAATTAACTTCACTGCTAGCGTGCGGTGTAGAAATCTTAGCTAACCCCTTGCCCCAAACTAGAAACGGTCGGTGCGTGTTCGGTTCCGCTGGATGTTAAACACGGTTTTAACAAGATATCTTTTAAATTAGAAAGGTAAACGCATGTATTTACATAACATTTTGTACGTGTTAATAGAGTTGTTTATACTAAGAGTGTTTACATTTCTCCTGCCGCCACAAGCATATTCGCTAATGGAATTAGGAAACACATTTTGGCTTAGGGGTGTTTTAATTGTCATACATTCTGTCGAGAGGATTTTTAGTCTCCGTGTATCAAAAAATATCGCCCAAAAATCGGGTTAATGACAGCCAATTTCGATTTCGCCTTTTGAAGAAAGCTTCTAGTGATTCTTTTGTTATTTTCCGCTTTCACACTTTCGATTTCAAAAGAAAGGGAGTTATTACAACTAAAACCCCTAGAATTGAATTCAATCTTTCTAATCTACACTTAAGGTGCGGCATGAATTAAACATCGCTATTTGACTGCACGTGGACTTTAGAAAATAGCCGACAGGGTAGATTTCAGTTGGCCTAACTCAAAGCGCTGCTAACAAAAGAGCTAATTAAATCAAGTACACATTGCTTGTAGTTGTGCTCGTGTTTATTTGCTTTTCTATTAAAAACCGCCAAAGAGTTCATCTGGACAAACTGCCTTAAAATCACAACCCCCGCTGAGCTTACATAAACTTTTTTTTTGCGAATTGCTTTCTTTTCACTTCCGAAGTTAAGTCAAAGTATAAAAACTCAAACCTTAAACATGACCGCAGCAGGCGTTACCGGTCTGAAAAAATACACGAGTGTTTCAACAAAAAAAATCTGTTCACCCCAATTTCCTTTTTAGCCACAATTTTATTTATTGATCGATGCGCGAAGGGCATCTTTCAAACCCTTACATCATTTGAATCTTTATGTGCTCTATATCGATTTTAACATGCACTTAAAAACTTAAAAGGAAAAGAAATTTACGAATGGTTTGCCAGTAGCAATTTCAAGTCTTTGTCAATGCATTGTGGTTAGATAGTGTTTCGATTTTGATGGCTTAAGGGGCTGAGAAAAAGTCCTACAATAAAGTAATTTTTAAAACGCTCCAGAATATAACGTCTTTCAAAAAAAAACGTGGCCCTTTGAAGTTTAAATTGTAGAGGGAAACCCATTGATTACACTTCACTCGTGGTCCCGTGGAAAACGGTCGCGTTTTAACCTACAAACACAGATCGGTTTGATAAACTTAATTGTTATTTGCTTTGTTAGTCTGATAAGAAAACGCTTCCCTGCTGAGCTTCTGAGAAACCTAAAAAAGAGGACAGTTGGTTGAAAAACAAAAAGATTTATTTCAACACTGCGACGAAGATAAAATCGTCGAGCTGAACAAGTTTATATGTGACGTTCCACACGATCCAATTAATGTTTTAGTAGTTTAAAAATTCGCCGCGCGTTTACTGAAAAATTTTGGTCTTTGTGTTACTTCAGGAAACGCTCGGTGTTTGCTGAAATTCTGATTTCCTGACAGCACACAGCGACAGGAAAAACTTTTCATAACAAACGATAAACACTGAAAGATCTTTTCAAACTCACAGGTTGGCCTGAAAACCGCTGCGATATTTGTTTATTTTTTCATTAACAATGTATTTGCGTTTTATTTGTTCCAAGTGTTTACTGAAGCCGGCAAAGATTTTTTTCTGGCAACTTTTGTAGCCTGCTCATTATTAGACAAGCAAGAACTTCATCTCGGATACCAAAGTTATCTTTTTATTCACGAAAGCCGAACAGAATTAAACCTAACGAAACTACCACGGGCCGGAAAACATGGTTTTGATTGCCGCTGGAAATTTCTAACATCTGTGAATAAAATGACAGCTATAAATCAAACAGGAAACACCGCGATTCTGTGATTTATATGAATAATTTTGACGACTGACGAATTGATAAATCTTTCGACTTGTAATTTTATAATTCTGGGCTTATTTTTGACTTCAATGTCGCCGGCATCGAAATTATATTTTAGGGTCGTGCAGTTCTCTTTGATATCGAAGTTCTATTGTTTATCAGGACACTTTACTCTTGTTGACACCTGCTTTAGCTAAAATTTTCTATTGTTCGAGAATTCGGGGCCATGCCCTCTAGAAAGGCCTTTTTCCCACCAAAGTAACATATGGTTAGTTAGGGGCGGAAAAAAGGAAGATATTGTTCCAGTTCACATGGTTCTTATACGTCCAGAGTTGGTTTTAACCAGACCCTTGAACTGCACTCGAGCGCTAAAAGCACTTTTACTATAGTACCTGTTTCATCCGGTGGATTTTAAGTGATGGAACACCAGGCGAAGTTACGGAATGCCGCCCAATGAAGATGTTTTCTATTCAGGGTTCTGACAAACTGCCGGGCAGTTTATGAAACTAGAACCTGCTTGCTTTTGTGTTGAATAAAGGGATGAGTCGCCCTCGATTTTACCGTGTCTTTTTGATGGCACTTTCAGATTCCCGTAGTGTTTCACTTTGATTTTTGTGGGGATTTTTTTAAGGGGCGAATATTTAGGTCATGTCCATCGCAGGAACTACCAGCTGCCTTTTCTAATTTAGTCTTGTTACAATAAACTCGGGTAATTCAGAAAATAGGGCGTGCTCGCGCAAACTAAGGAATGAAAGCCAATTAAGGGTTGAAGCCCGTACTTTGTTCGGAAAGCGGTACGAATTAAGGGCCCTTAACTCAAGTGGCGCTTTCAAAATGAACTTAACAACTTTTTTGCCTAATAGTTAAAGCTTTCGTTAAGTTAATTTGGGGGCAGATACCTTTATTTCGCCTATTGATGATGTCAAAGTAAAGGCCTCCATTAGCTGGGAACCCACCTGTAGTAAAAAGGGTATTTATGAATCGCACTGGCATGGAAATATAAGAAGTGAAATTTTTAACAATTACACCAGCCTGTTTTTTTACTGATTTTAACTTAACGCCGCCGTGTTAATTGTGAGCTCGTTTTAAGTGGAATTTTCTAAACGTTTGCTTGTTTATGATGAGTAAATATAAACACACACTATTTTGTTAACGCTGACTGTAATGCTAATTAACGCAAGCTTTGATTCGAAGCCACACGCAGGATTCTTTTCAGGCCCTTGTTTAAATTGTGATTTTGGTGGTGTGTTTTCTCCCAAAACTAACTAGTATTGTGTCTGTAGTTTTTAGTTATGTCTTCTCTTTTAAGGAAAGGCCTCGGGAAATGTCTGAATACCTTTAAATTTAGCTAGTCCCTTTCAAATTCAAAATAATAACTTTAACGACCAAATAATTTTTTTGCAACCTTAAAACTGTCGATCGGTTTCGCGCAAGTTACGGAGTGTCTTTTAAACACCCCCAACTGAAAGTACAAACTGCTTTTTGTTCTCGACTTTTCCAGCGCTTGGCGATTTTAATTAAAAAACGAGTTCAACAAGCTTTTTACAGAGCGCTTTTAAGGTTCGAAAGTAACTTGATCCGAGCGGCGGGAAACAAATTAGTAAAACACTAACATAAATTACCACATGTGGCGCTAGAAAAGTGATGCTTTTACGCGGAAAACGAGACTCGCCAACATGGTGGCGGTTTAGAAAAATCGGGGGACTTACAGGTGCTGTTTGCACCTAAATTGCATAACTTAAAACATCCAACCCACTGAACAAATTCACTTATAAACCAAGAATGAGGAATTTGATTCACCGATAAAATATTTTTTTTTCGAGTCTCTCCGGCATTGTTTCCTCGAAACTGTATTGCCTTTGGGATTAGTGGTTACGCTGTGAATGAAGGAGACATGTTTTAAAAAATTTGTTAACTTTTTTTAATGTATGTGACGAAGAATCATTTAGCGAAGTAATCGAAGCCGTGTTAACTTGTTAACACGATACGATAAATTTGGCGCCGCGTGGTTAATTGAAAAAAAGCTCGGCTTGAATTAAAACAACGCTCTTGCTATTTTTGCACTGAAAATATTTAACTCTCGTATTACTAACCGTGATGAAAATAAAAGCAAAGATTTTCCAAACTCTCGCATGAAGTTTTCAATGTGAAAGACTAGTTAAGGATTTAAACATTTCACACTACGTTGAAGATTGTTAAACACCATGCGTTTTTTCTAAAAACTACCGATAAAAGAGACACAAAACTGGGCATGAGGATGTTTCGATATTTTTTAACGCAAACTTTTTTCAAATGATATAAATTTGTTCCGACGTATAAACAGCGCGAAACAAGGAACCAAGTTAATTGCCGTGAATCCCACAAGTGAAATGGATAAGTGGGAGTTTGAAGCCGGAATTTTCTAGCAACCTTCTTCCGCAAACTAATTAGTCAACACTTATAAATAGCAGCAAAAGTGAAATAATATGTAAATAAATTTCGAGCTCAGCTACATCTAAAAAATCTATGCGAAAACAGGACGACTAGAAACCTCAAAAGGTAGGATATTTAAGCTTACGTGCAGTGACCGGCAAATTTGAACATAAAAAATATTGCAACTTGTCCGCGAACAAGCAAACGTTTGCGATTAGTTGAACAAGAAGGCAGCAAAATTCAAAACGGAAAAAGAATTTTAAGTGTCTCGGCAGAGTTAAGGATTTAGATCTTTGCCGAGAAGTAAAAACTCCATGGTAACTCTTAGTTTTCCGATCAGATCATCTACAAGTTGTTCTTTTAAACGGCGCTTGTTTTCACAAACATAAGGGGAGGGACACAACAAATAGCGACTTCCGATCGAGTCGATCATCTCAGCTCGGTGCATCCCAAAACAGGACAGCATTAAGACTAGCTTTCATACCTTTCAAAAGAGTCAGGAGATGTACAAAAATCACTCGCCCCTCGAAGGCTTGGAGGAGGTGTCGATGGTACTTCGTTGTCAAAGAAGCTACTGGTCGAGACTGCGCCCTCTCCTCTTAGACAAAAAGGACTACGTTGACCCGTAGCTTGCTAGCCACGCCCCCCGCCCCTACCTGCTTGTCATTCAAGTGTCTTGTAATCAAGTAAGAGAATGCAAATCAATAACAAGACGCTTTAAACTGGTTTCCCTAGTCATGATGTCAATATGTATCTGTAGAAAGCGCTGATGTCAAGTTGAGAAATAATCATGCACTTCTCCTTAGCTTTCCATGGTTCAATGAAATCAAGGTCGTTTCATATATTCGATGACATCAGATTTTTGTACATGCGAAAAGATTGCATGTAGGATTTTAAAAATTCACATGCAAGAAACTGTCAAAGTTTTACAGGTTTTTCGGTGGGAAGTTGAATCGATACTAGTCAAATATTGCCATCGTGTGACGGTCATTGAATCAAGTTAGCTTGTATGTTTGTTTGGTTTTTTCCGCGATCTTTTTTCACGAACGTTTGGGATCTCTACGATGCTAAACCCTAACAGTGGAAGTTCTTGACTGTTCATGAAATATTTGTGGTAGGCTCGTTCGTTCCTAAAAGCATTTTCTGGACAATTTTCAATTCTGAATTTCTCAGATAAATTGGCTTATATTATCAATGTTATCATTTGTGAGTCGTTTCTTCATAAATCACTAGGGGCCTCCCCACGCCGAAAAAAAATTAAATTTTTTTAAAGAGTGTAACTTTCCGCTGTATAATAAGCTTACTGTTACAGCTTTTAATTCGGTGAATTTTTCGAGAAGTTGCATAAAAATGTATAATGAAAAGCAGAAAGCAGCGTTTAGCTCGAGTTAGCGCCGGGATCCCGTTTAAAAAAAGGGGAAGTACACTTTTATTTTTAAAGTAGTTTCTGATAATTAAAACTATTACTGAAACAGTCCCGCGATTCTTTGTTTTATTTTGTGCTTAATGTATTTTTGTATATGATTTTCTTTACTTATTGAAGGACGTGTTTTTCTGTCTAGCAATATTTATTTATCGTTGAAATTAAAATGGAGAACTAAAGTAAATCGGCTCTGTTGTCAAAGTGTTGATCAATTTACTCTGTAAACTAATAAAGCTTCAAAGGAACTGATATATATCTGTAATTGAATTTGTCGTAAGTTAATCGGAAACTGGAAACTCAAGCGAAAGATACTGAATATAAAGGGTTTGTTTGGATTTTCGAAGTGAGGAATCTTATCGATAAAATTTAAACCGCGTTATTGGACTCTGGGTCCAGCGGAACGGGTTCGAGAGTTTATGGGGTCATTGCGTGGTGTTCTTGAGCAAAACACATTACTCTCACAGTGCCTCTCTTAACCCAGGTGTATAAATGGGTACTGGCGAATTCCGACTACTGGGGTTAACCCTAAGATGGACTAGCATACCATTCAAGGGGAGGAGAAATACTCCTAGTCGCTTAATCGGCTACGGAAACCGAGATAAGCTTCGGCAGTGTGGGCCATTTGGCTCGAGTGCGACTTATAAGCTTATTGGTGATTGATTGTTCGGACTCAACTCCATAAAATTAATATATTACCCTCCTTGTTGAACAAACTGACCAATAAATGGAATATTTTGTGGTGCTGTTATGATTAATGATTGTTTTGAAAGTCCATAAATCGTGCACAAATTTTAACAACAGCTTCGACCATGTGCTTGAAAAAAGCTATTGAGATGAATTATATTTTTTTTATCTCTCCTCCATCAAAACTTGGATACATCCGTATTATATTTTGTGGATTTTTTGCTAACCATATAAAATAAATGACTCAATTATTCGGGCGTCTGGACGGTTTGAGATGTGTATTAACATATCAGCTGCCATTTAAATTTGAGCAATTTGTCTGTTTTCGTTTTAAATTAGAGCAATTTAGTATCTGTTGTTGTGAGTTAAAATTTGGGCCATTTGCCATTTCGCTCGGTGTCTTTTGTCTGGCTGTCTAACTTGAGTCTTTACACGTTTTTATGCTTTTTAGGAATTATGGCGTAGAGTATATTTCTTCCTGAATTGTAATACCGTAGCAAAACGATTGAAAATAAACGGCTTCATAAGATAATACCCAAGGTGTCATTTGCTAAATACTGCAGCGGGGCAAATAAGAGACACTTTGACAATGAATCGCCGCTGCCGTTGTTAATTTAGCAGCTTTGCATCTCTGTTTAAGTCTGTTTTTTTTCAATTCTGCAGCGGAGTTTATAAATATAAGAATATCGTACTAACATACAGTTTATTTATTTATCGGTGATTTAATGGAGTGAGATTTCCTACTGCACGGGAAAAGTGATCATTAGTGCCGTTAAATCGCACAAATGTGATAATTGGTCCGCAAACGAGCTTCGCTCATACAATGCCGTGAAAATGGTTAATTTTGTTGTTTTGAAGTTTTATTTGACGGAAGACGCCGCCTGTCCTTGGACCAAAACCACAAATTAATTTACAATTCACTTAAGGCAATACGGAAGAAAAAAAATCCGCAAACAAATTTACCAGTGGCAAACATATAATTCAGATGTATCCGTTTTAAGTTGAGTTGTTTTTCTTATGAGCAGATGTTTTCTTAGTGCAAACCATGTGGAAAAATATAGATTCTGTTTGTTCAGTTTCAAGTGTGCCATATTCATTAGAGAATCCGCCTTAACTGACCCTGTCTTTTCTCTGTGTAAATTATAATTAACCGAGTTTTTGTTTAAATTATTAATGGCTTCCAAAGAAGTTAGAAAATACATCAATTAACGACTTCTAACAATAGAAAGCGGGCAATTTTGTCGCGGCTTCGAAAGTCCATCTCCTCGCAAACGCGGAAGCGCGCTTCTTGAAAAACAAAAGTATCAAATTACGGAAAGTAGAAATATACCTCAGCATACTTAATTGCTTTGCCTTAGACACACGGAAACACATTTTCGACTCGCTGAGCTCAAAGAGAAAACTTTTATTTGCTAAATGAACACGCTAAATGCTCAGTTATAAATGCCATAAACTTTTTTTAAGTGAGGTGGTCTTGAAAAATTGCCAACTATCCCGTTTAACTGGTGTGCCCCTGGGTAAGGTTTCACTAAAAGAAGGAATAAATATGCGGCGACTTCAAGTCTCTTTCTAAAAAAGGGATCTTAATGACTTTTTGTTTAACTGGCAAAACAACAGTGTCAAATTCTTTCCAAAATGTTTAAAACTTCGGGCTTAAGCTGACCTTCGCAGCCCTGTGGTTTACTCCTATGCATTAAAAACACTAATCTTCTGCACGCAAGCTTAAAGCTGTTTTTGTTGGCTTTATCTTTGACGAAAAATAGTAGTAAAGCTAGTTGCTTCAGTTAACCATTTCAAAATAAATATAGTTAGTGCATTTAAAGGTATCATGGTTGTTAAAAACTGATGCTGAAATAATCAAATGCAATTGGGGTGGGAATACTCGGATACATTAGCTGTTCAAGCTTCTCTACAAATCCGAGTGTAAATAATGTATTCAAGTTCAAGTACCGTAGAATTCCGGTTATAAGCCCTGGGCTTATACAACTTCGTAAGGGGTTTTGGGTGGGCTCATAAGCGGAGGGGCTTATATTCGGGAGGGCTTATAAGCGGAAGGAAAAGAACGTTTCAAAACGAGCCACGGGAGTGTTGACGACAATACGTTTTAAAGTTAAAAACACATAATAAAGCAACATTTAGCCCTATTCAGTACTGTCATCTGGTAGAGGGGGGCTTATATCCGGGGGGGGGCTTATAACCGGATGTATTTTTTTGTTTCCAGAATGATGGGCCTATAACCGGGGGGGGGGCTTATAACCGGAATTCTACGGTATATCTAGGAGGAAACTGACTTAAGTTGAATACTTGAAATATTCTATGAACTTTAACTTTTATGTTTATAAAGGCCGAGGAAAGGAAGCCGGGCTTATTGACACGCGTGGACCTCAATCATCCATTTTGCTCCGACGAATGACTGGCTAACGCTCGAAACATCGTCAGCGCAGCTTTCAAAATTAGCTTTATGGCGGTCAATTTACCTTTATTAATTTCAAGTTGGTAATTAGCTGTGTTTCATTTGCTTCGGTTCCGCAATGAACTGTCATAAAGAAAAAACATAAAAGAAAAACTAAAGCGGAACTCCTCAATTCGGAACCTTTGAATTCGGAAATTTTAAAAGGAATCTCTAAAAAGGTCCAAAATTTCGCTTTTTGGGGCGTGGCTTGAACTCATTTTCACCAGGGAGGACGAGAAAAAAAAATTCCTCCTAATATTTTTTCGATTCAATACCCTAAAGGTCCCTGGATACTTCTGACGTCAGTCATTTTTAAAATTGAACCCCTTTGGAGGTCCCGTACATGAACCAACATATTAGAGAGGTTAAGCATGACGTTTATTTTTTTCTGCAGTCTGCCGTTTGGCGTTGGTACGCGGAAATGAGAAGTTTTGTGTTTGTCGTGGATGTGGGATTTTTTCACTAATTTTATGAGGGATTAATTTTAGAATTCTCGGTGGAGGGAGACGCGAGGTGAGGGGGAGGGGGGTGCGGAAACTGTACAGGAAGTGGGCCTCCCAAGATGGCGGGAACCAGGAGAAATCGAGAATTTTTTAGCAACATTGAGTAACATTTTGCAATCAAGAAAGTACCGAGAGGTAGGAAACAGGAGTAAAAGGGGCCGGGAAAGGAAGGTTAGAGCCCCCTGTCACATCCATTTTTTCCTTGCGCCAGATAACGCCTCCAATTGCAACCAGTTTAGTCAGTCCCGATCCCGCAAGCTTTGCGATGTTATCTGTCATCTGCTTACATCGCGTTTTCTCGTTTTTGGCCGCCAAATTTACACAACAGAATCCATCCTTTTTATAATTTCATAATTTAACAATCATGTTCAAACCCCCGTTGGGGTTTGGGTTGAAAACTGATTTGGCGGTCTAAACAAAAGATCTAGGAATCTCATTGGGTATTTTGCACGTGCAAACTACGGAGTGTGAGCTGTATAATTCATTTGCATTTTATACTTGTGTTCCTCGTGGTCGAGACTGTTTGTCTTCTTCATCGAAAGAAAATTTGTCAGCAAATCGAGTTTCACGCTAGAAAAATCATCAATTGACTCGTAAGAAAACTTCCAGCACTCTTCCCTTGACTTCAAGAGCTGATATAACGGATAAAGTGGCCATATGCAAAGAGAACTGATGTCTCGAAACCAAGGTAAGAGTTTGAATGGATGTGGAACATTGTAGGAATTAGGAAGAATAGGCTGCAAGGTAAAGCGAATACTGCCAACTAAACAAATGTCAACAAGAGTGAAATTAAAATTTGTCAAGCCGAACCGTTTCATAGCATGTAAGATGTACTAACGACGTTGGCCGGTTCCTTCGGTTGAATTTACAATAAACTAGAATCAAGTACGGGGAAATTCCGACATAAAAAAAAAAAATCCGCTATAATGAATCTCCGAATATTACTAGCAAAGTTTGTGGAACAGGCTATTTAAAGCAAGTAGATCTTAGCCTGCAGAACAGGCGGTTTATTTTTTGCGGGGTTTTTGCGAGGTCGCGCGAAGCGCGACCCCACGAGCGCTCGCCCCCACGTGACCCGCAAAATAAAAACTCGCACTTCGCGCTTCGACCCGCAAAATAAACCGCCTGTTCTGCAGGCTAGTAGATCTAGATAAAAAGGCAAATTTAGCGAGTTAAAAAAAAGCCGAGCAAGGTCGTTAAACCAGCGGGACGGGTCTTTTAGGAGAAAAAAAAAAAGTACCAAACGTGATAAAGTTATTATTATAAAATATAAAGTATAGGACCATGAGGTGTCCTCTACATCTCTGTAATGGTTCCTAAAACACCAATTTTGAACTTATAAGAGCGTGTTGTTGTGAATTCCATTCCTGTAGCATAGGGGGCGCAGTTGTTCGACCTTCCAGGCTTCCATCAATGGTATTTGTTCATTCCTTTGTTTATTTCTCTCGCTCGCTTTCAGACAAAGGAGCACTGGCGGAAAGAAGCCTCTTGGGTAACGATTAAGGCACGACGATAAGAATCTACCGAAAACATTTTTTCAAAGGATGCAAGCAAAGGTAAGTTAAAGTTCATGAATTATTTAATTGATATGCTACATATTTTGATTTATTCCTTTATAATATCAGTCAATCATTGCCCTTTTTCCCAGTTGGGGGAACAGAAATGATGAATGTGATGATAATGATGACGATGATGATGATCATGATCATCATCATCATCATCATCATCATCATCATCAATCAATCAATCGATCAAACAATCAATCAGTTGTATATTTTGATTTATGACTGTGATGATGATGATGAATATCAATCAATCATTCAATCAATCAATCAATCAATCAATCGATTAAACAATCAAACACCAATCAATCAGTTAGGTAGTAGCTTAATGATTCATGCCAGTTTTGCGTTGTTGCTTCAGGCAGAAGCAAAACACAATTCAATATCTGTGATTCAGTTGAAAAAATTTTCCTCACCCCACATTTCAAAGGTGTTTACAACTCATATGTTTTTTTTGAAATCACTAACGAAAAAATTATATGATTTTCGTTAGCTTTTACTCTTCGGTGCAACATCAGTTTTGCATCATTCATTTAATACAGACTGATTCGATTAATTTTTTAATAGTGATCAATTTCTTATTTCTCCTTACGAAAGCAATATATTGTCAAGCAAATGTGTGGTGAGAAAATAGAAATTCATCAACTAAGGAATATTTTTGACTTGTATTATAATTTCTTTTCTCAGGGTGAGCAAAGAGAAAACCAAAGTGATGCGAACCAAAAGCAAGCAGCGGGGCAAAATTAAGTTGAATGGCGAGGATCTGGAAGATGTCGAAAGTTTCACTTATCTAGGCAGTATCATCACAGTCACTGGAGGAACTGAGGAGGATATGAAGTGCAGAATTGGTAAAGCGAGACTGGCGTTCAACATGCTTAGACCAGTCTGGAATGCCTCCTCGATTTCCACCAAAACCAAGTTGCGCATCTTCACCACTAATGTAAAAGCTACGCTTCTCTATGGCTCAGAGACCTGGAAAGTGACACAAGCTCTATCAAATAAGCTACAAAGCTTTGTCAACAAGTGCCTCAGAAAGATCCTCAAGATTCACTGGCCAGAAAAGATCAGTAACAAAGAACTTTGGAGCAGGACAGGACAAGAGCACATACCAACTGAGATAGCAAGAAGGAAATGGGCTTGGATCGGCCACACACTAAGAAAACCAGGCACTGACACCACCAAGCAGGCCTTAAAGTGGAATCCGCAGGGGAAAAGAAAGGTGGGAAGACCTGCTAAGACCTGGAGAAGATCAACTGAGGAGGAGTTAAAGAAAGCTAACATCAGCTGGAACGCAGCAGAGAAGGCGGCAGCAAATAGAGTTCGGTGGCGAAGCATTGTTGACGCCCTTTGCTCCACCAGGAGCCTAAAGGAATAAGTCAAGTAAGTCATAATTTCTTTTGTATTTTTCCTAAGAGGTGTGAAACAAAATGACCGCGCGAAAACTGGGGCGAGATGAGCTGCGCGTTAATCATAAACAGCAAAGAGAATTAATATTTTAAGACAAATCATTCCAAATTACGGCTCCTGTATCAATATATCGCCCATATCATCTTACACTGGCCGACAGTTTTTCGCAAAGCTCAGTCTAACTGTGCAAACGAAGTGAAAAAGTAGAATAGCTTTCTATTGTAACATCCATTACAATTTTATCGTATTTTAACGGGTTTACTTTCCGTTCTTTTTCAGTGCCTTGGACACTGCTGTTGCTGCCTCTCAGATTCCATGAGGAGAGGGAGAATAGAAGAAAGGAGAATATTATCACAAGTTATACATTCTATAGGTAAAAGTCTTCAGTTAGAAGATTATCATCTAAACGCGCAACAAAAAGTAGCCGATTGTTTTTAGTTGCCGTTCGCGGGCGTCAATTTTTCTATATATTTTCACCCTCGAGATTCTTATCTTGAAAAAGAAAACACAATTGTCTGAACGAAATTTAAATTTCACAGTCAAATAACACATTGAAAAGTATTTGAAGGGAAAAACGATAGTTTTCATAGACCAGATTGAGAATCACTTCGTCTGTTCAATGCTAAGGTGACAGTGTAATTGAAAGCTGTAATTTACCAAACACGACGCAGAAAGATATTTTATTCTTTAACGTTCCAATAATTGTGAGCATTTCAAATCAACATAAGCCGTATAAAGTTGCATAAGTCGTTTAATCTTTCGTCTTAGATTTTTCTGTAGTAGTCGCCATCTAATAGTGTTGAATTATTTTCCAACAATTTATACTTGTTTTTTGCTCACGACATTGCCAGTATAATCATTGCCTCTACTCAAGTGTTGTAAATAAGTTGCTCTTTATTCTGTAATTAGCTTATGTACAAATCAAGAAATAAAAACTTTATTATAACTATTTTTTATTGTTTCTGATGTTTATTGTCTTTACACAAATAAAGCAAAAAATAATGCGCTTTTAAAAGGGGCCTGGAAACTAGTCAAAATATAGGCTATCTCTTTTAATACAATTTGACTAGGTAGGGTGGCAATCAAGGAAAAACATTCTGCGCTTTTGAATAGAGTCTAGTCAGAAGTCAAGATATAACTTTACTTTTGATGGGACGAATTGCACAACGCACAATTTTTCCCGCCAAAAGACTTAGTATAATTTTGACTTAGAACCAAACATCATTCAAAAGCGCAGCCTTTTTTCCAAGGATAATTTTCCCGCCAAAAGACTTAGTATATTTTTCGACTGTTTTACTTGGTTCTTTTTAAAAGCGCAACTTTTTTCAAAGAGTATTTCTTCTCACCAAAAGACTTAAATCTATCTCTTTAAATCATTCTTAATGGAAGAACTGTACTAAGAGAGCGATCAAAATATTCCAGAAACACGTTTAAACCCAAAATGAACAACCATTTCACTGAAGAAAGTCTTGATCAAAAGTATATTGGCTGCAAAAAGTCTCTAGCTTCTTGTCCGCGAAAAGTTTTTATCAGCAAATTTTGACCACGAAGCTAAGTCCCCTTTCTTAAAGCTTAAAGCTTTCACTTTCAAGGACACCAGAGACATTTTATTACATTTGGCTTTGCTTCACTGTTGATGACTCCGTCTAACTTTCCAGCGTTATCTTTGAACCTGAAAGAAAAAGCACATTTTAAAAATACATTTAATCCCATCGTCTTAAGAATAACATACGTGCGCCGATTACTACATGCTAGTCCCTGTAACCTAATAAACGTTTTCTGTGTGTATTTTTCATCTTTATTACTTAGATGATTCAGGTTGGTCTTTTTAGAGGGTCTGAATGGGGGTACCTCGATAACACTAAACACTTAATTGTTTGGCTCTGCAACATGAAACAGTTAAATTTTAGGCAATTTAACTCTAACAGTAGAAAAATCACTGTAACAGTAAAATTTATCCAGAAAGAAACAAAAACGGCTCCAAAAAGGTCAATATTATTTTGTTTAGTATATGAAGACGTTTTCGGCTATTTTCCGACGATTTCCGATCATTTCGGAAGATTTCCGAAGACTACCGAATATTTCCGAAGACTGCCAAAGATTTCCGGGGAGAAATTCGCAAATTTTCTTTAGTTCATGAGTGATTTTATTCGATTTTGGAGAGCAGATAAGAATTTTCAATGCTAAAATTTTTCACTAAAAACCCTCCAAACAATTAACAGTATTATCTCCGAAAACAGTAAACATTAAAAAATTGGCCAATTTCAGCAAACAATAAAAATTA
This sequence comes from Oculina patagonica, assembly GCF_052425735.1. NCBI lineage: Eukaryota > Metazoa > Cnidaria > Anthozoa > Scleractinia > Oculinidae > Oculina > Oculina patagonica. The sequence goes on from NC_135768.1 coordinate 2,658,333, forward strand.
TGGGTAAATAACGCTAAACACTAAACCCCATTCATACCCTCTTTTTACTGATTAGAATTTTGAGCATCGACTAGTAAACCTTTTATACCATTTTACGTTTTTTTATATGGCAGTTTGTTTTTACGAATTGGACAGTACCAAATTGCAAACAAAATGTAACAACTGATGCAAAATACAAAGAATATATAACTCCCATATTTAATAAGAAAACCTGTAGTATTAAGCACAGACCCAAATTGACAGTGCAAGTGAAATTCAATTTCCAAAATGGTTTATAAGTTATCAATTCACCAGTTCGTTTTCAGTATTTCCTTCAATTATTTCACGATAACTTATTACTCTCTGCCGACCTAATCAGTTTCTTTAATTTCCCTCGAATAACAATTTTTTTAAACATGAGATTAATATGCCCCGAAACATGTTACGTCTTGTAAGACAGACGTTTCAAATTAAAACAGAGCCCCCTTTTTAGTTGTTACAAAAGAATTGGCAATTTAAATAAGCTGACACAACTAACAAGCATTTTACTGCGCATTCACGGAGCCAAATTCCAATCAATAAAAGAAATATCCCTTGGCCCTTTTAAGCTCTTTTAAGGATCAAGGGATATCCCTCGTTCCCTGGAAATAAATGACCATGTTCCCTTGCTCCCTAAAAACACTGGGAGGCTTTCATTACTGTCAACTGCCTTACAGTGTGAGTATTTCAGGCAAACCACAAACTGTGATTGAATGCACAAGATTTGACTTCCCTGTAGTCGAGCAATGATCAACGACTGATTTAAAATTTTGTGCGCTGGAAAGTCCAGACAAAAATCGGAGAAGTGGGCTCAAGGGATAAGGTGACTCAAAACATTTTCCTGCATTTTTCAGCACCTAAACTTTGACGAATCAATATTACGACTCTTTTTCAGTTGATGCAACAGTTTTGGAATTGAACAGTTGCCCAATCACTAGTGAACAAGTTATAATTAATATCTTGACATTACAAGTTATCATAGCAATGGTATAACTTGTTTAAACATTGCCAAAAGTTGTATGTTAACGTGCATATTTTGGTGGTGAAAAATAGAATTCGCGCTACGAAGCCTCAGAGCATGAACTTATCAATGACGCCACTCCCATGGCCGAAAATATAACATTCAAAGGCAAATGAAGTGAGATTGTGTTACATTATAAGACGCTTATTTGGAAAAAAATGCGAAAGTGAAACTTCATCAAATTAGCGTGAGGTTGCTCGAAGAGCCTTTGATTTTTGAGTTATAAGCACTTAAAGCGAAAATTAAGGGTGTTTTAACAGATTCTACTGTTGCTATGGTTGCCAGTGACGTAATGGAAATGACCAAAACTTGTTCGGCAATAAACCGCAACAAAATGTTTCAAAGGCGCTAGAGCTGGAAAGTGCTGGAAACCGTTATGAACCACCTTAGGCGTAAAAAAATGCGTTAAAAGAAAGCTGTACTCACCTGTTGCGATGAGGAGAAGTTGTCTGCTGTCCGATGTGAGTTGTTCCTTTGTCCTACGGAAAATCGTCTCGACACTGTTGGAAAAAATCAAAATAAAATGTTTGCTTTCTTGCTGGTAAATAATGGTTTTTAATCAATCCCCGAAGATTTAAATGGTAAATGATGGTAAACTACAAATAAACCAACAAGAAATTAAATGTGACATATTGGGCTCATTCACGACTATCACATGAAACTTTGAAAACAATTTTCAATCCGTGTTTATTTTTTCAGTTTTAATTGTTTGAGGATCGATGAAAGCCTGGTATTATAGCTTTAAAATGAACTCTACCACAGAAAATGAATTTTTTTGCTTGTCAGTTTACAATAAGACATGTAAAACGCAATTCATTGGGAGAGCGAAGCCGAGAAAACAATAACTGAATATTCATTGAAGTACACGTGAAACTTCTTATAGTCTTACGCACCAAGATACCAAAACAAGTTTCTCAGACTCACAAAAAACTGTATGTAAACAACTACTCAACGCTTTATGAGAAAAACTTGTCCAATCTTATTACCTTGTGCCGGAACCATCCACATGGTGAATTCAGTTGTTTGTTGTGTAATGGCTGTGGCTAGAGTGCTCGACGCCAAAACATTCCTTTAATTTTTCCCTCTTGTTAAGTGCATTTCTTGGACGAGAACTAGAGCGGCCATTCTTGTTTCCCCATAGCCTACGAGTTGCTCAAACTACTCCAAATTGCCTGGGGAAAATACGGCAAAGAAATGAGTCGACGACTCTAACGGCAAAACGTGACTTGGCGAAGGAAACGTTTGTCACGTGCAGCAATTGTTGAATATATTTATTTTGAATTCTGTTTGAAGAGTGTTGTGATTGGTCAGATGCCATTTGTGGTGAAAGCGTGAAAATTTGTGGTAATTTATCAATGGCGGAGAGAACAATTAAAAATTCTGAATTGCAAAGCGGGTTTAAAAAACATTATTAAATTCTCAACCTCGGATATTGCATTTTTAGCTATCTGATTTGTTCACTGAATCCCGGTTATCAGCTCCCTTATAACCCCGGGGGGGGGGGGGTACTCCCATATGTGGCCTATATAGGTAGGTGCCGCCCGATAGGGTATGGTTTTTGAGGTTCTCGGTCCTTAAATAGGGTATCATTTTTGCTCCTTTTGGCAATGTGTTCCTGGTGTGATCCTTAGATAGGGTACCTAAATTCTATTAGCTAAAATAAACGCCCAGCTAAACGAAAAGAAGGTTTCTTAAAACTGGATTTTCTGTTCAGGTATTAGTAAAGCGATTTTATAAAGATTTGTGTCTTGCCGTGCGCGGTTAGCCGTTATTTGGGTCGTCACGGAATGCTTCTCCTCCCCTTGAATAGGGTGTCATTTTTCGGTTTTGGGTCTTAAAAAGGGTATCAATTTTCGCTTTCTTTATCCTTAAATAGGGTCAGGGTTTAAGAACCTTGGCTGCACACCCCTATCCAAAATTTATGTGAGTACCCCCCCCCCCGGGCTTATAACCCACACATTAATTTTTGCGCGCGCTCAATGGACAAAACTCTTAACTGTTGTCACAATTCCAGGATATATAGACGACTTAAGAGGAGATTGTTCGAGGAAAATCTTGGGAAGAAAACGTTCTCGCTCGCTTTCCTCGTGTGTCTCGCTCGCTTTCCTCGTCGTGTGGCAATTATGTTGTCTACTAGTACGACTCGTACGAATCGCTCGACTCGTACGATTTGTCTGATGACATTTACGACTTGTATCAGTGCGTGTATATTGGACTACCCTCCGAAAAACAAACAAATCGTCGTCATGTTTGGGTTACATTTTACGGGCGTAGAAAATGGACCAATGGCTGATTGTTATGCTACGCCGCCATTGAGGTGAATGTGCAACGGGGTTATGCACTGGGAAACTTACAGAGAACACTGGGTGTAACGACGAGCAAGCGAATAAGGAATCCCGAGTGACTGAAAATCCTGATCAACCATTAAGGTCGGGACACACTAGGCGACCAGTCGCTGCAACACGTTGCCTCGTGTGACATGGCGCATTTCTACATTTCTGCAACCATCTTCATCGCTGCGACAGAATTTTGTCGCCGCGATCAGACGCACGAATTCAAGCTAGTTTGAATTCGTGCGACCGATTGCAGCGACAAAATGAGCGAAAGCAGCGTTGTCACAGCGTGTGCACATTTCTGCGACAATAATTAACCAATGAGAGCATCATGTATTTTGCCATAATGAATTGGAAAACTAATGAGTGACCTGTCGCTTGCGATTTGTTGTCCCGACCTTAGAAAGATGGTCCTTAGAACAAACCTAATGACTTGTAAGATTGATCTACATAAAAAGAAGTTAAGACAACACACATATGTAATAATTCTCATATTTATTGATTCATTCGAATCAAGAAAGCGAGGGTGTTTGAATCAAACATTTTAAAATGCTGTTATTTACAAAGGGCATAGAAAATCTGACAGCTTGCCTTTTTTTCTTTTTTACTGTACAAGGATACTTTTAACGATCTGTTTAAAACGTGTTTTCTTTTTTCTCGAAGACTTTGCCATTACTTCCACAGTTGTGGAGTTTTTCATTTATCTAATTAGTATTGTGCCAGCACAAGCTGGAGAAAAAATCTTGCGAAAATACATCTTTGCCTATTCCATTGAGAACGTTCGACGCAAACAAACAGATTACAAATTCTCCCAGGCGAACAATCCTTGTTTAAACAAATTTCTAGCTACACGTTTATATAAAATATATATATTTTAATAAAGATACCCTTTCTCAAATTTTTGCCATAAAAATTCTTCGTTTCAATCTCTTAAATTAATTCTCCTCCGCGAATGCCATACGTTTTGTTTCAAGTTACCAACGATAATTTTCTGATACATCAAGCCTATCCTGTAAGTTGATGATCTGCAATTTTCTCAATACATTTCTGCTGGTCAGTGTACTAATACCTTAATGAGAAGCAAGATTTTAATCCGTCTCTGTTAAATAAAAGCCCCAGGTCACCGTTTAACGGTCAAAATTTATAAATATATCTGTTGTGTTGCAGTTTTCCCACTGCACTGTGACTTAAAAACAAGTTTTAATTGCAAAGCCGATGAAGTAAATAACTCAAAATGTAGAAAAATGTCCTTAGTAATCTTTCCGCAAGATTATTAAATAATTATGTACAAATGTTACATCTATATAATTATAAAATAAGAGTTATCTGTACTTCAGTCATAAAACTTGCATGTTAAATATCAGTAACAAATAACATATACTTCAACACAATTGTGGAGTCTAAATAAGGGACGGACCGTTATTTCCTTGGAGGGGGGGGGGGGGGGTATGAAAAATTTTCCTCTGCAAACTTTTTTTCAGTTCATGCATGCACCGCCGCAAACAATTTTTTTTGAAATGCGAACTGTATTTCGTTTGTTATACATATCATGTTTGCAACAATTTATTTTGTCTTTCTTGGCCCTGCAAACAATTTTTTCAATATTTTTCATACCCCCTCCAAAACAAATTATGGTCCGTCCCTTACTACAATCCCCTACATGACATAAATATATTTTTCGTTTCTGGTTAAACGTATGTCATAATTTTTCTTCACTTCGGAAGGAGGAAGGGCCTGGGAACAGACGTTAAATAAAAAAACTCAACAATTCAGCCGGTGTTGTGGTAAAGTTAACTGTTTATTCGAACTGTTTCAGATCGAGGTTCAATTCGTTCCCAGTCCCCTTTTCGTTTCTTATGAAAACCACAATGATTGACAGTTGTCTATCTACACGACGGCGACTTTCATGACACACCAATCAAAGGCACATTGAAATGTATGCGTGTTACGTCACTGTCTTCGTCATCTTCTATCCCCAGTTCTCCTCTCCTTCCAGTCTTCCGCAGCAAATGCGAGTAGCGCGGCATTTCGGATTGAGAGGTACTGGGTCGATAGGCGTGTCTTAGATGTACGTTTTCCATGTGATAATTGTCCGGCATTACTTGTTTGGGTCCTGGCGTCACGTGACGTAAATATCCGAGTTTTTCTGGAGGAAGCTTGTAATCCGGCGGAGGAATGGGAGGCTGAAAAAATAAAGCATACGGGAACTGGTCAAAACTACTATACAAGCTCAGGACCCACCAGAGTAAGTGAAGATGACAGCCTCCTCATATAGCCCCCCACACCCTTAAAGAGTCCCATGGTTTCTGCTTTGCCCACCCCCCAGAGTGAATCGTTGCGTGACGATGCGAGCAGTGGCTTTGAAGGAAGCTGACGTCACGCACGTCCGAACACCTCAGAGGTCCGTGACAACACAAAGGTGTCACGCTTCAGAGATTTACTATCCGAAAGAGTTTAGAAACCCCGAATCAACGGTGACCCGAAAGGCTGGTATTCCTAAAATAAGAGGAGCTGGGTTTTTTTCGAGTCATTGGCCGTTTTCACATTAGAGACGGACAAATCGTCTGAGACGGACAAATCGTCTTAGTGTGAAAACGGGAAGGACACGATTTTGGACGAACAAGTCGTCTGAATTTGTCCGTCGAATTGACCGTCTAGGTAGACGAGTTTCCAAGGACGACTTGGTCGTCTAGACGGACAAGTCGTTTAAAAGCCGTCTTCATTTCACACTAGACGAACAAATCGTCAGACGATTTGTCCGACTAGACGATTTGTCCGTCCTCTAGTGTGAAAACGGCCATTTATACACCATTTATTCCCCTTACCATTTTCTGGACAGGTTCAGAGACAGCGCGCGGTTTCGCCTGGTGAGCCAGAGCAAGTCTAACCAGATCGGCTTGGTTTTGAGGCTTTGGTTTTGGTTTTTCACGAACGGGTTTTTCTGGTATTACAGGTGGTGGCACAGGCTTCTTGGGGGGTTCCTGTTGAACAGGTTTTGGTTTCCATTCACTGCTCTTTGTCCTATGCACAATGGGTTTTGGTTCTGGAGGTTTTGCTTGCTCCTCAAAGAAATCTCTACAGAACACAAAAGTACTGATGTTAGAAAAACTGATTAGGACAACTAGCCACAGCAGAAGGAGCTTTCATTTGAATGATCACACACACTAGGGTTTCGTCCACAGACTTAAAAGTTGGAACCACCTTGTACAGCATAATAAACAGTACCACATGAAAGTACTGCTCAATAGCTTTCATTTGAATGGTCACACACTAGGGTTTCATCCACAGACTTAAAAGTAAGAACCACCTTGTACAGCATAATAAACAGTACCACATGAAAGTACTGCTCAATAGCTTTCATTTGAATGGTCACACACTAGGGTTTCATCCACAGACTTAAAAGTAAGAACCACCTTGTTAAGCATAATAAACAGTACCACATGAAAATACTGCTCAATAGCTTTCATTTGAATGGTCACACACTAGGGTTTCATCCACAGACTTAAAAGTAAGAACCACCTTGTACAGCATAATAAACAGTACCACATGAAAGTACTGCTCAATAGCTTTCATTTGAATGGTCACACACTAGGGTTTTATCCACAGACTCAAAAGTAAGAACCACCTTGTACAGCATAATAAACAGTACCACATGAAAGAACTACTCAATAGCTTTCATTTGAATGGTCACACAATAGGGTAAGAACCACCTTGTACAGCATAATCACTACCTACCTGGCCTTAGCCACATTAGCTGCTGGTTTTGCCGTTTCTTTTGGAGGAGTGTCTGTCCGTTCATCACTGTCAGAAGGATTTCCCTCAACAATGGACAGCATATCCCGGATACGGCGCTCTTGATCTGCATCAAACAAAACCAACAATTATTCGTCATGAAGATGTTTAATAAAAAGGGTCTAAAATCCCACACCAAAGCTAAAAAATGTTTTTAAACAGGCTGTTAAGTAAAACACGGTTTAATATTGTATTCTTTACAGAAGTTGCCGACTGAAAATTTGCACAATGAATGAACAGAAGTTGAGTTTACCTGAATCCTATGAAAAAATTCAGTCTCTCAGTTTTTTGTTGCTGATTTTCATTTTGTCAAACCTGGTTTAATAAAACATGCTTGGATGGTGTGAATGGCGTATAAGACTGATAACCGAGAAGGTTTGACACACCTAACCTAAATATTATAAAAAGTAACTTTTGCAGGGATATAAAGAGGTTTTAAAATAAACTTCTTGTACCTTTTGATTCCTTCTTTAGCCTGTCATCCTGAAAACACACACAAATAGTTTAGATTGCGAAATTAGTTTTGAAGAATTTGTCTGTCACAAATTACCAAATTCTGGGTTAACGAGGATTGTGGTTCTACTTGTGCTCAATAGTTAGCCTGCGTTGCTGGCAGGATTTCGCGCGCTTTGTTTTGGCAGCGGGGCCTCAAATGAGAACGGCGAAGCTGCGAGGAGAATGGGGAGTAGACAATCCCCCGGCATTCGCCCGTTAAATCCCGCTTATTATCGCGGGCTAACGAGCATCGTCTTAAAACATCCAATAGAGGCCGTCCTTCTCAGTTAAAAATCATTTTTGTCTAATGTGTGTTCTTGATGTAAAGCCATGCGCACTAAAATAACGAAAACAAAACTCACCGCAAAATGTGTTAGGTACGTTTCATCGCCTGCAGACCAAATCTCCTTCCTGCAGAATTAAACAGTGGTCTCACACGTTAGCTCATTCTGTATCACAGGTAAGCGGAACCGTCGAGAAAAAAAGGTGTTCTTAATTACAAGGTTGTTAAAGTAAAACAGGGTATACATTCCTGCCATAAATATAACGACCTCACACGTTGTCTACAAAAGCATTAGTTGAAACTAATGTTAGCGCTTAGTCGTTTTAAGGGCCCACTGACGTATATATTTGGACCCGTTGCTAGGGACATTCACGGTTATATAGTTTTAGCAATTTTTCTTCTTTAGTTATGGTTGAATCTTTTACTCAGTCCATAACGTAAATATGACGTCATCGGGTCACGCCCATGATCACGTGACCAATAAAGAAAAAGTCTAAAATTTTTGATGTTTTGCATGTTATCGGAAAATCATTCATGGTGTCATGATCTTTATTTGTTTTTGTACCTTGGTAAGTATGGGTTTCATTTCATTATGGAAAATAATTTTTTTAGAGAGATTTAAAATATTGATTTGTCCATAAAATTTTTTTTAAAAATGATTTAAGCAAATGAATACTTAGTTATGTTCCCGACCCAGGTCGGGAAAATATAACGTCGAAAAAAAGTGAATCAAATTAAAGACCGCCAAGTATTTAGATTTTTTCTGCAAACCGGAAATCATTTTGTTAACGCATGCGTAATTTATCTGACAAGAGAACAGTGCGCGCGCTAGTTGTACGCGTACGCTTTTGAGATTATTTGCATGTGTAAAAAACTGCTTTTCCTGGTTCAATTTAATCTGACTGATTCTCAGATGTGAAGTCAACTATTAGTCAGGAAGTTTTTCAGTAAATCTTATTGTTTCATCTTATTTGGCGAGTTTGAAGAAGTGCTCGAAAGGAACTTTTTTTGCACATCTTGCGCGTACAGATAGCGTAAGTAACCCGTACACGCAATACAGCACGCGCTCTTTTAGCACCTTAGCAACGCGCGAGAAATCCGTCAGTGGGCCCTTAAAACGAATGTATTGTTGATCACAAAAGGAGAGAGTCGGGAGAGAGTCTCATTATGAAAGGGGCGGGGATGATCGTCGGAAAATTTGAACTAAACCCGTTAAGGAAACCAATCTAGGCGTGGCTCACTTTATTTTTACCCCTAAAAGATACTATTTTTTATGCCTGATTGGTCTAAACCCTATTTCTTCATGTGCAACCCTAAACGAGACTTAGACGGATAAGTGAGACCAGAATCCTACATCCCTTAGCGATACGACGAGCATCCCCGTCGCTTTCATATGGGAGTCACCCCCTCCCCCGGGGAAAGAGTCGGGTTATATTCATAACTAAAACTTTGTACAAACCTGTAATTGCGATTACTTCGGGGCGACTCTTTGCTGTGCATCTCCGCTAACACAAGTTCTCCTGTAAAAAGATTAATAGACAACAGCAAGTTACTTCAGACGAGCAATTTCAATGAACAGTTGCCATTTAATTCTATCCGGGGCCCGAGGTCCACTAGCCTCCTACGCAGGAGTGTAACACGATTGCCCCTAAGAACGACTGCGTAGGAGGCTATATGTAGAGAGACTGTTTGGCGAATGCGCGCTACATTTACTCCTTCTTTGCTCGTTTCTGCTTTTAACTGAAATTTGTAGAGAATTTGCTCTTGACCAGTGCGTTAAAACAAGCTTTTGTTGTGTGATTGATTGATTGATTGACTGACTGACTGACTGACTGACTGACTGACTGACTGACTGATTGATAATTTGTTTGTTTGATTAGTTGACTGATTGATTAATTGATTAAATTTCTGTACTAAAGGGAAAAGGACTGCTTTACGGTATTGTTGGAATTCTTTCCACATTCCCAATTGATTGAACACCGTACAAACTGGTCTGAACGGAATTTTTGTTAATTTTTTTTTTCATTTAGGTGAGCGTAAAGACCTGAGCTGGACTAGCTGGAATGAGGTGGAACAGCGAGCAAAAGACCGTGAAGGATGGAGGACGTTTCTGGGTAGCCTAATGCTCCAGTTAGAGGAGCGAAGAGGATGAGTGAGTGAGTGAGTTTTTTTCTTTGCCAAAATCCGTTACAACTTCTTCCAGTTTTCGCCATCCGTTCAACTCGGCTGTCGCCAGTATTTCTTTTCGTTTCCAGCCATTGTTTAAAGGTTTCCTTACAGCCTGACTTAACCATTAAGTATACCGTAACTTACTAGGCCGAACTTCAAAGCTCCTCGCTTGTGGCACTCGAGGCACATTACTGGCAGGGGCCCTATCGTGGTGACGTCCACTGTGTGGAGGTTCTGTTGGAAGTACTTTTACTCCGAACGTTCTTGGCGAAGTCTGCGACAAACATGACCAGCGGTAATTAATTACGCGTAGGTAGATACGTCATGTATGGGGACATATTGTCCCGATGTATATGGGTAAACATGTTGTCCCAGTTTCATAGCAAGATATTTATGTAAACAAACTTCAATACTCTACTCTTTTTAAGGCTTTCTACAACCGGGAATCGACTCTTAATTAAAGGATTGACAGATCTGGTGGATCAAGTAACACATCAAACACGAGAGACAGTGTTTCATCGGGATATCTAAACACCCAAAAGATCAAATTCATAAAGAGAGTTGAAAATACGACGCGCAGCGGAGTATTTTTTGACGAAATTCGAGGTGTTTGGATAGCCGATGAAACACTGTCTCTCGTGTTTGATAAACCTTCTCAATCGAAACAAAACCTACGGAGTAAACGGAGAAAAAAATCGTAAAAATCTATGCTAATGAAGAACGGGTATCCAAACCTCCTTCACGGCTTTAATTTTTGTTTTGTTTTAACTCGATGAATTATTTATGAGTTTGAGAAGTAATACATTAAACATGAGATAAAGTGTGTTTCATCTCATTTTCAAACACTGAGAAGAGAGTTGAAGCTTCGACTAGCAGCGGAGTATTTTTGACGAGTTTCAAGGTCGTTGGTAATGTGATTAAACGCTCTCTCGAGTGTTTGACATGTTTTCGTTTTATATCAAGACTTACCGGTGGACTGGGCGGTGGCTCGGAGCTATGATATTTTTGTTTTTTGGTGTGTTCTAACAGATTCTTCCAGGACGAATTTATCTATAAAATAAATATCGATATCAAATAAATACTAGTTATGCAACGCTTTCGAGTGGTATACTATGGAATATCCCACGAGTCACTTGTATTTTCTCGGTATACACACGAGCCTTTAGGCGAGTGTGTATACGAAGAAAATACAAGTGACAAGTGGGATATTCCATAGTATACCACGAGAAAGTGTTGTGTAACTATTTTATACCATGCCATAGAAAATACGCTCACTAAATTTCATCGAGAATAAGATCGCAGCGCACGATGGGAAGGTTGGGTTGAATACCGTCGAATATACAACGGCTTTCCTGTATTCTGATTGGCTGTATTTTCTATGGCATGGAATAATACATTGTATTATAGTGTACTATAGTGGCCTTAAATTTGTTGGCTTGAGAAGAAGCGAAAAAACTATTCCAGAGAATAGGAAAGTACAGAATGCCTCACGATAAATAAATTACAGACAGTGCAAGCCCTTTCTATAGAACAAAGTCTGAATACTTTAACGAAGTATTTTTCAAAGCACTTTTTTTTATCAAATGGAGTGACCTACACATGGCTCACGCGTGACGCTGCGAGGGAGAGTCAAAGATTGCGTGACGAGCCCAAAAGAGCGTCTTCGCAGGAGGCTAGGGTAATACTGTATTTTTCTGTTTTTGTCACGCTACCTGTTGTATAAAGAAGATCATCTGTGTCTCTTGTTGTGAAGCCAGCGCTTCTTCTTCTTCATTTGTTAGACTTTCCACTCTGGGTGCTGACCAAAACTCTTCAGGTTCTTGACGTCCTCCCACTGTGAAGGAAAAAAGTTTCTACTGAACAACGACAAATGCCGCGAAAAACATTCTGCGGCTCGGGACACAAAAAGACCCATAGAGCTTATTTCGTTCCCAGAGGCGGGAGGCCGCGATTCTTTCGGCCAGCATCAAGGATCGAAAGCTCGGCAGGAAGTTTCGGTCAAGTCTGCATTTGAGCTTAGTGGACCATGTCAGACCGAAGCATCCCGGTTTCTGTAATATGAAGGAGCTAGGGAGTATTTCTACTCCACCCTGGGTGGGATGTTAGTCTTTCCATCGCAGGGTTACCTCCTACATTAATGATTGTATTCCTGGAACCCATTTATACACAAGGGTGGAGAGAGGTAGTGACCCCAACAAGGGCTGGAGCCCGGACCACTTAATCCGGACTCCAACACACTGAGGCTAATCATTAGGCCACTGCGCCTTCCAAGCTCGGCAGGAAGGCTCCATAGGCTCAGTGAAGAAAATCGAAGATGAATAAGAAAATATTTGTGAACAAACCTTGAATCACAACAACACCGTCCTTTTTGAGATCCACCTGAAATGAACAAAAAAACGAACACTTGTGTACGACGCTAGCATTTACTGCAAGTTACTTCAAGCTCAGATGCCAACATATAAATTCTCTTCACTGGTCGTTTCATAATTCTTACAGTAATAGAGCGGTTTTCACTTGAGTGTCGAAAGTAAATTGCGTTTGCTTTGGTTTTGCATTACTACCAGGGTTGGAAATTAGCGCTCGCCCGCTCGCCCAGGCGAGTGTGAAAACTGTCGGGCGAGTACAAATCACAGAACACTCGCCCGGTTTGGCGAGTACGATTTTCATATCCAGAATATATTATTCAAAATAAGCGTAACTTTTTACCTTCCACTTTAAAATAATCTACACTGTTCACAAGCCGATAGCCTACCAACATTTTGAAATCTCCAACAATGACAACTAAGCTGGTTCGCGTTCGTAAACAGTCAAAAATGGCTTCTGCTTGGTGATTGTTACATGATGGACGTAGTTGTACAAAGTAATACCTCTGGTCATAAATACCGTTGACTCGTCCACCGAGCCTCGAACGCTGCAAGACGGCCATTTCCCGCTGCTTTTACTGTACAATTTCGACACTTAAATTGCAAACTACAGGAATTTGGGAATAGGTATCAATAAAAGTGCGTTTGAAGTAAGTGTTTGTGTTTTTATTTTGGAGTCAGGATCTATTTTAGGATATTTTTCATTTAAGAAATAGGTTGCAGTCTGTATCGCGATCGACCACCACGGTGACACGCACGGTGAACATTTTATAATTCGTTGGGGGAGGGGGGGGGGGCTTTTTTTTACTAAAGGAGACTGGGCGAGTGAAAACTGACCTGGGCGAGTGCAATTCAAAGGTCACTCGCCCAGATGGCGAGTGCTCCGAAATTTTAGTTTCCAACCCTGACTACGCTTAGTGATTGGCTTAAAAATCTCGCGCCACTTTTTCAGCTAATCAGAACTAAAACCAAAAACAATCGTGACTAGCTCGCGCACGTTTTCCCGCGCTTCGTGCCAGCTACATGTATTTGCTTCGAGTTTTGATTGGTTCACTGGATTGTCAGTGTCCTTTGTGATTGGCCAGAGTAATTACTTTGGTTTTGGTTTTACGACATTCAATTGAAAACTGCTCTACTTGGGAGTAGATTGTCTGATCAGTTGTTTCATTCTCAAGACCTCTTTACCTGATATATATTGAGAAAATAGATACTAATCACAGATAACAAGAAAAACAAATTAAAGAACATCGTACATTTTTGTGTCCCTTCTGAGCTCTCAGCAAAGAATCTGACGAATCCTCGACCTGAAAAGCATAATAAATATATCAATGGAGTAGCTTAACCTTTTTTCATCCTAGCTATCGCTAGTGAAAAAAGTCAATTATTCAAGAACGCTCTTAGATTAGATTGATGACATTTTACTGTAATTAGGTTTTAATTTTTAATCTAAATTAACTTGATGTATAGGTATTTTAATTTTCCTTTCTTAGTAATTTTTTTTTAAATTATGTACATATTTTAGTAAATATTTTGAAGGTCTTTCACCCCCCCCCCCCCTGCATTAAATAATTTTTAATTATAGTCTTGCAGTGATGGTAGCATGTCTCCTTTTGCAAGACCCCCACTATGTAGATGTAGATGTAGACTTCCACATTGGCGACGAGGATGAGAGGAGGAGGGGGGGGGGGGGGGGAGGAGGGAGGAAGAGATGTCAAGTTGAAATCACTAAACTGAGCGTCCCTTTATAAGGAAACACAACTAAGGGGATAATTGAGTTATATAGGCATGCGGAAATTGGTAAGAACACGAGAACAATGCGTACAGAACGAATGGCTTCTCGCACTTCTCGAGTGTAGGCCGCGTGCTTAATAGGAGCAAGAACAAGCTCGAACTGCCCAATCGTAACGCGATAAAACTTTTTGCTCTTGAAAAAAGGTATGCAGCTATTTGCATTGCATTTTAATAATTGTTTGAAACGAAAGAGAACAATCCTTATGGTGGGAGATTGGATAAGAGGTGATCTGTTGTCTAGGCCACAAAAAATTGAAAATAGTTGATCAAAATCCTTGCCTGCTGTAAGAAGTAAATCGTTTTGGTTTCCTGGTTGTCCGCTTCCGCTTTGAGCTTGGGATAATTCACCGTGCGTTCCCTGTAACCGCGATAAGCTGAAAAATAAAATGAAAACAAATTTTGCAAATTTGAATGGTGCCAGTATTACCATTAAAATGAGTGACAGGTGGAGAAACGCTTCTACAATTGAAAAGTTCATAGACTGACTGACTGGCTTGCAGGCAAGCAAGCAGGAAGGCAAGCTAACTGGCTAACTAACTGAATGACTTACTTCCTGTCTGCCTGCCTGCCTGCCTGTCTGTCTGTCTGTCTGTCTGTCTGTCTGACCGTCTCTGTCTGTCTGTCTGTCTGTCTGTCTGTCTGTCTGTCTGTCTGTCTGACTGACTGACTGACTGACTCCTGACTGGCTGGCTGACTGTCTGTCTGACTGACTGACTGTCTGTCTGTCCTATTGACAGACAGAAAGACTGACGCAAAGTGCTGTTAGCAATCAAAATGTAGAAAACAACTTATCTGAAAGCCAGAAATGAGAGTTTACTTAAGGTTATTAAACTACCGCAAAGTTGCGTAAGAATTCCTTAAGTTCTCCAACAGTGTTACTTACTTGACTGAATTGCAACTGCTGCTCTCGTTCTGGCTCCTGTTGAAATAACAACAAAAAATATTTGGTGTAATGAAACTCATATAACCCTATTACAAACTACATGGATGGAAATCATTGTGGACTGTTCCAACATGGCGTCCGCGTGGGATGAGCTGGGCCGAGTACATGAAATCAAAAGTGAACTCAGCAGCCCTTATCATGCTACTCGCCCCAGGCCATCCAGAGCGGACGCCATTTTGAGTAAAGTACGCTCAAATAGGTTTTTGTAACTCCTGAGATTGTAATGTCTTACTTTGTCTCTTTAGTTCTCTTTTCTGCTTCCTTCTAATGGCTCTAAAGTTTCGTCTAATACGATATCCACGATAAGCTGTGACAAAAGACAAAACGAGTTCAAGAAAACAAGTAATTTGTAGGAAGGCTACAACTCCTTGTGAAGACGGTTACAAAGTTATAGTGTTTTATGATATTTTGGCTGACAAGTACGAGATTTCTTCAGGACTTAGGTTTTTTTAAAGGGGCAGTGTCACCGAGATTTAGTGCTACTTGAAAATCCAGTAAAGGTGTTGGTATTAATTGGAAATCACTAATTGTGGCCTGGCCTTGGCTATAGATTGGTAGGCAAAAAGTGGCCTAAAACTGGAAAACGTCGAGCCGACGTTTTCAAGTTTGGCAGTGTAACTTGAAAGAAAATCACATGAAAATCATTGATGACGGTTTATTCACATCTTGGAGAATGAATTTATGCCTTTCTTTTATTTTGTAAAACGTTATTTTGCTATCAGTGAGTGCATGCTTACAGTTCTAGCATAGTTTACACAAAAACCTAGAAGACTTCTCATTACACTGTCCCTTTAAAGATGAATTACAGTCCGTACTGCGCAATCTCGGCTGCAATGTTTATGTGAGCCTCACAAACAAAGCAAAACTAAAAATTACGTGACAAACTTACCTGTTTCTTCATTATTAACGCCAGATATCCTTGCAGAACAAATAATAACAAGTAGAAGAACCTTGACGCTATTTCAAACCGACGTTTCAGCTCATCGGAAGTTCTTGAACGAAGCGAACTGTAATGGCGGACTAAAAAACTTCATGTATGCTGTCACCGAAGTGTAACGTTTCAACGAATTCAAAACAAAAACGTAAACAAACCCCGAGTCTGCGCAGTACGGACTGGAAATCAGCTTTAAAAGTGGAGATACCCAAAAGTTTATAAAAGGCGCTAATAAAAGAGATGGCACAACCGTGGAAGTGCCTACATTTTAAATTACATTCAGGTAGAGATTTTACAAAGGTAAGATATCTATGTCGGGAGAAAATGAAACTGTAATGTGATAAAAGCATAAGATCATAGAGCATAAGAAAAGATAAGATAGTATTCAGTAAGGCCAGTAGGTCAAGGCGTTACATACAGTAAGGTCTCCGATAATAGAGTGCGTTCGTGGCGGCCATGTTGGAGGAGTGAAACAATAAAAGATATTTATATAAAAATGAATTGTTTTTCCCGAAGGAAAATCATTCTATTGTTTCACTCCTCTAATATGGCCGCCATGAACACACTCTATTACCGCAGATCTTTTCGCTACGCTAAACTAATGCAGCACCTTATGTGAACAAGCCTAAGTAAACCATAATAATCATTCACCTGCTTGGATTGTGGTCGCACTCTTGTGTCTCCAACGACGCAGGCGCAGATAATGTTTCCTCATAAGAAAGGCACGTACCACTGTGAATAGAACAGAAAAGCAAGTCACACTCGATGAGCCAAGTTTCAAAAATTAGCTCAAAATATTAGTTCTGAACTAATTCCTCTGCACTGAATCTGTTAATGTTAGTTTTAGGGGTTTGGTGTAAAAATTGTGAATAACGAACCATTCCAACAGATCTAAAAAATACTGCTTTACACTTTTACAAGCAATATAGACTATACCTTTAAACACTGTTTATATTCTGCATATAGCTTACCTACGATTAATCATCCTTCAACACATTTATTGTTTATAAATTTTTGATATTCACTTTGTACTTTTTTCTTATTATTTCTTGTTATAGATATGTCTTGTCAGATGTTTGTACGTGTGAGTGACCACGAAAGCCTAAGCTTCTTTGGTCACTGAGCACATTTTATTTTGGCTGTTATATTAAGACAAGTGTTACCTGCTTGAATTCTGATGGCGCTTCTGACTTTTTCTTCTTTTCGTTTCTTCTCTAGTTCCTGTTGATAATGCTTCCTGGCTAGGTAACCACGCGAATCTGCCAGGTAACCACGCAAAGGAGAGGAGTATGTAAGTTAATGAAAGTTGAGCGTTTTGCTCGAGTATAGTAGAACTACACTACGGCCACCTTACTATTATTGCCATTTTTTCCTTGTTAAGGTTTTTAAGAGAATAAACTATTTATAATAAAGCATTTAAAAGTGAAATTTTGTTGGAATGATATACATACAACTGAAGGATAAGTAGCCCAAAATGCCAAATTCAAACAGCTTATTTCCATAAAACCTTCTAACTTTTCAAACACTCGAGACAGAAAATCTCCTCATTAACGTCAGTAGCCTAAAAATTAGCAATCTTGTTGATTTCATCACGCTCTTTCCACTTCTGGAATTCACTTGCTTGTATAAGACACATTCTTTTCATTCACGAGTTGCTTAATAGGAGCCTTTGATCTTTTCTTAAAATGAAACATTTAAACATAGCAGCGGCAACTGTCCTTCCTACTAAGTCTAGGAGAGGTTACCAAGGCAGGCGCGGTAGCTTTGATGTTTGACCGATGAAAAAAACGCGTTCGCCTGTTCTGTTCTGAACTCCCGGTTTGAACTACATTAAGTCGTTCTAGTTTTGGTGGCAGCAGTAAAATATGTTACTTATAGTCTCTTGGACAAAAAACTTACGTCTCTGAATAGCAGTTGCCGCATTATGCCTCTCACGCTTTATTGTTTCGAACCGTCTACGGACAAACCATCCTCTTACAACTGCGAAAAAAAGAAATTTTCAGTGACAATTCATACATCTACAACAACAGAAATTGAAAGAGGCCACAGCATCTATCGTATGTTGGACTCCCGACTCCTTAGGTCCATGTTCAAGATTGGCAGGGGTCGTTCCGTTGTGTTCTCTGGGTAAGACACTGAACTTTCATAGTGCCTCTCGCCGAATTGTTGGGGGTAATCTGCTGGGGATGGGAGAGGGGAGGGCTGGGCTAACTTGTGATGGACTAGCATCCCATTCAGGGGGAGTACCAACAATGCTAGAGTCAAGCACTCCATGGCTCTTCCGAACTCCAAGATTAGATGCTTTACCCTACCTTTTCTTATTGGAAACCCTACAATAACGGTTTGGTTCAGTAGAACAGTGAGGCTGACTAACGATGGCGAAGATGGAAATGGATTACAATATGGACAAACTTAAAAACGCGAGGCTTGCATGTAGGAAACCCAACAATAATGGTTTGATTTTGTAGAACAGTACTCGACAAATGACAGGAAGCCATAAGGAAGCGAGGATGACTAACAATGGCGAGGATGAAAATGGATTGCAATATGGACAAACTTAAAAACGCGAGGCTTGCATGTAGGAAACCCAACAATATTGTTGTACTTTTGTAAAACAATGCTCATCAAATGTCAGGAATCCATTAGGAAGCGAGGATGACTAACAATGGCGAGGATGAAAATGGATTGCAATATGGACAAACTTAAAAACGCGAGGCTTGCATGTATGATGCCCAACAATATTGTTGTACTTTTGTAGAACAATGCTCATCAAATGTCAGGAATCCATTAGGAAGCGAAGATGACTAACAATGGCGAGGATGAAAATGGATTGCAATATGGACAAACTTAAAAACGCGAGGCTTGCATGTGGGATGCCCAACAATATTGTTGTACTTTTGTAGAACAATGCTCATCAAATGTCAGGAATCCATTAGGAAGCGAGGATGACTAACAATGGCGAGGATGAAAATGGATTACAATATGGACAAACTTTAAAACGCGAGGCTTGCATGTAGGAAACCCAACAATATTGTTGTACTATTGTAGAACAATGCTCATCAAATGACAGGAAGCCATAAGGAAGCGAGGATGACTAACAATGGCGAGGATGGAAATGGATTACAATATGGACAAACTTAAAAACGCGAGGCTTGCATGTAGGAAACCCAACAATATTGTTGTACTATTGTAGAACAATGCTCATCAAATGACAGGAAGCCATAAGGAAGCGAGGATGACTAACAATGGCGAGGATGAAAATGGATTGCAATATGGACAAACTTAAAAACGCGAGGCTTGCATGTGGGATGCCCAACAATATTGTTGCACTTTTGTAGAACAATGCTCATTAAATGACAGGAAGCCATTAGGAAGCGAGGACGTCTAACGATGGCGAGGATGGAAGCGGATAAAAAGTAAAGCATTCATGGCCACAAACGTGCAAACACGAGCTAATCACACAAACTAACCTGACTGTATAGTGACGACCTTTCTCCGGTGGATTTCAAGAAGCCTGGCGAGTTCTTCCACGTGGTAATACTTGAGGAACACTTTGGTTCGACCAATAAGCCAGTTCTCTTGTTTGGTTTTTGTTAAAATTTTACTACAGGTCGCAGCATCGCCGGGGATTTTCTTGTGAAGAGGATAAACGAGTACTTGGTACCTGAGAAAACCAAGAAAGAAAAGAACCATAGGTAAGAGATGGTTTGTACCATGCGTTCGGTTAGTCGGGGAGCTACGCGATGGACGGCAATCTTTTTTTCCACTTGTCGTTTTTTGTGTTGTGGTCCAACTAACCGAACGTCTACAAGATGCTTATAAAGCGAATACCTGTCGTTACAGATAAAGATCAAAACCAACGAAAAATTGAGGTACCTTATAACATGAAATTTTCGCGAATTTCGCGATTCTAAAAAAATCGCGAAATTAAAGTGACGCGAACAATAAGTGTCGCGAACATAAAAACGCGAAATTAAAGTGATTCAAAATACAAAATTTTCGCAAAATCGCGAAATTTAAGTGTCGCGAAATATGTGCACCTCAAAATCGCGAAATTAACGTGTCGCGAAAATTTCATGTAATAAGGTAAAAACTATTTGCTGTAGACGTATCACTTGGTTTTGTGCGACGGTGTTTGCTTTATGTTCAAATGGTAATTAGTGCACCTCTCCCCCTCCTCCCCCAGTTCATAGCTCAGCGATCAAGCGTTTTCATCTGAATGATCATGGGTTGCAATCCGGTTGAAGTTTGATTTTTTCCCCGGATCTCTTTTCCACTTTAAATAACCATTGTTAAAATTTAAATGACCACTGAGTTAAACATCATATTTAGTCAGATAAAGCTAACGTACCTTTTCACAAATTCAGCAAATGTAATTCTCTCCGAGTATCCCTAAAACATGACAATAAATAAAACTGTTTAGTATGCTGTACAAGGTGGTTCTAAATTTTAAGTCTGTGGATAAAACCCTAGGTGTGTGACAATTTAAATGAAAGCTATTGAGCAGTACTTTCATGCAGTACTGTTTATTATGCTGCACAAGGTGGTTCTTACTTTTAAGTCTGTGAAT
This sequence comes from Oculina patagonica, assembly GCF_052425735.1. Classification (NCBI taxonomy): domain Eukaryota; kingdom Metazoa; phylum Cnidaria; class Anthozoa; order Scleractinia; family Oculinidae; genus Oculina; species Oculina patagonica. The sequence goes on from NC_135768.1 coordinate 2,679,045, forward strand.
GAAACCCTAGTGTGTGACCATTCAAATGAAAGCTACTGAGCGGTACTTTCATGTGGTACTGAGGGGTACATGGGGGAACCCTGAACACCGCAACACCGCAAAAATAATACATAAACACCGCATCACCGCAAGAAAACTTGATGAAAATCCCGTCACCGCAATATAATCAAGTTACTTATCAATAAAAGCGTATTAGGATTGAGTTAAAGATTAAATAGACAATATTTGACTGTATTTTGTTATAAATTTAACATACTATAAGGAAGGATTAACGAAGATAACAGAGATAAATGAAGTTCTGCAAGTGTTAGACAAGAAACCGTAACACCGCTATAATTTTGTTTCACCGAACACCGTAGGTTAAAAAACACAAACATCGCACACCGTATGGTTTGAGATCACCGCAGCACTGCAAGTTTGAATTTTATTCACCGCATAAAAAAATGAGCAACACCGCAACACCGCAAACCCCCATGTCCCCCTCAGTACTGAATTACGCTGTACAAGGTGGTTCTAACTTTGACGTCTGTGGATGAAACCCTAGTGTGTGACCATTTAAATGAAAGCTACACGGCAAGTAACTAACCTGCCGACGGATTCTCGTAGTTTCCAATACTCCAGTGTACCTAAGCTGAGTTTGGACTTTTTCCTGGTCAAACTTGCCAGGAACCATCTGCTCATTTGGTCGAATGCACCTATTACAACAAAACACACAAACTGATTAGAACAGTGAAACTCACTTCACATTTTAATGTACACTGAGTTTCTGAGAAAACGTTCTAGTAATTAATTTAATTTGCTATTTCAGTACTTACCGTACAAAGTGAGATTCTGCAGGCAGAAGCTTGGCCAGTAAATCACGCAGTGAGTACTAAAAAAGAAAAATAATAAGGTTGTTAATTAAAAGGACTGTGTCATGGCTGAGTTTAGTCTATTTTAATGAAGGAGCTAAACTGTTCTGAAATTAGTGGTAGGCAACTTGACTGATGAAAAACATTATCTTTGAACATCTAAAGGAAGATATAACCTAAATGTTCAGAGAAAAATCAAACCACGGTTATAAATATCAATTTTTTTTGTAGACGTACACAAACAACTCGAAAAGTTTAGCCGTTATTTTTGAAGTTGTAATCCATCTCCATCTGCAACCAAATACGCTTGATAACAGTTTCAGTGCTCTAATAAAGCAATTTTTAATAAAAAATGGACCATTATTTTTAGGTATCTTACAACACAAATACAGTCGAAGCTCTCTTAACGGACACTCTCGTAAGCGGACAGCTCTACTTACGGCCGCCTTGTTTGAAACCCCGTTTTAACTCCCATACAAACTCTGTATTTTTACATTCTCGTAAACGGACATTCCCGTAAGCGGCCGCGGACACTCTTAGAGATTACGACTTGGACTTTTTCTTTGTTTTTAAGCTCCCGTTAGCGGACACCCCATTGAAAATGCTGTTACCAACCTCTATATCTTGTTTTTATCAATCAACTTCACATCGCCGTTGAACACAATGATTTTACAGTAATTACAGTACCATATTTCAGTGTTTGTTTTGTCGTCATCCACGTCCGTCAGGTTATTGTTAGTTAGACAAGCTCCCGTAAGCGGCCATATATCCCTTACACCTCAAGTGGCCGCTTACGAGAACCATTCTCGTAAGCGGCCAGCTCCAGTTACGGACACTTTTTTCGCGTCCCGAGGGTGTCCGCTTACGAGAGCTTCGACTGTATATATTTTGGCGGTTCAAAAATCTGTTCAAATCCCTGACAAAGCCCTTTTAAGTTTTGCCACACACTCGCTATGAAACTTAACTTATGCAAAAAAAATTCTTCTATGAATCTAAATGATAAAACCACAGTTTAACTACAAACAAATATTTCTCTCGGGCGTTATAATCAAAAGTTGTAAACAAACGAGATTAACTTTGAAAACTGTTCAGCCTAACAATTTGGTGGCATTTGTGTTAAGCACAGGAGACACTCCCAGACGACCGAGAAAATTCGGAAATTCTCGAAACATTCGAGCACGCTCCAAAAATAATAAAATTTCATTTCCTGGAGTTTACGAATGAATGAAATACTTTATTATAGTGTCTGAGGTATTTAGCTTACAAAAAAACTAATTGGGGACACTATTTACATTAAAATATATCTAAGCTACACAAAGTTAAAATATTTACACTTAAATTCTAAGAAAAAAAAAGGAACGGACCAACGAACAAACTAAAAGGTTTTTAGGTGCCAGGGCTCGCATTAGCTGTCCACGGATTAAAAGTCCAAAGTTTACTTATTCTCGCCAGGAGAAGCACTTCTTAAAGATTCAAATGATGGCTGTGAAGAAGACTAGAATTTTAACAGTTGACCGTTACTTACTCTAAAGTGCATAGAGACCGTCTGCTGCCATCTTGACGTGGATTTGGAAGATAAACTTGGACTCTGCTTTGTTTCTGGCAAGCTCATCAGGCCGTTCACTTTCTGTAGAAGTAAAATGAAAGGGGGTTCTCTTGCGTTTTTTTGCGTTGACAAATAGAGTAGCTGTGAACAGTCTCGTCTTGGACAGGATGGATGTACGGATCGTTGGGGAGATCAATCGATCTATTGTTTGATTGACTAACTAACTAACTAACTGACTGACTGACTGACTGACTGACTGACTGACTGACTGACTGACTGACTGACTGACTGACTGTCAGACAGACAGACAGACAGACAGAAGAAACGATTACCATTCAGTCGACTGGCATACGATTAACATACATCTTGAATTGTTTCCAGGACATCACAGAATTGATTAAGCAAAGCAAACAAACAATAGGCCATTTCCGAGTTACCCTTTGCCTCTGTTTCAAAATGAGTCTACGTGTGAAACCATTCAAATGAAAATGAGGTTTCCTCGCATGAAAATGGACCTGTAGGTGAAACTAACTTTTATATGAATGGTTTCGCACATAGACTCGTTTTGAAACATTAAGGGAAAGAATAACTCGGAAATGGCCTATTCTAAGAATCTTGTTTCATACCTTTTCTTTGTCCACCTGAAGCATATTGGGTTGTGAGCTGTTCTTCTTTATACTAACACCTGGTAGGGAAAATACACAAACGCAATATTTATCCTTCAAATACAAATCGAGGTTGCTTCCTATGTATACCATGCAGCGAATGCACTTCTACATCATACAATGGCGATTATACAAGTCAGTCTAATAACGCCGATATTACGAGCATGTCTGCTTTCAATAACTTTGCGATCAAAGGGCCTACTTTGTTGAGTTTTCTGTCATTCCTTGGGGAAGGAGAGGTAAACAAGGACTTTTGGGGGAAGTGGACAAACTGAAATAGATTCTTGGAGGATGGGAGAAGAAATAAATAGAGCAAACATGTAAGGCACGAACACATATGCATGTAGAGGAAGCAACGACAGGATCACTTTGAAAGCGACAAGAGAGATCGGTAGGCCAGATATTTTGGAAAGGTGCTTTTCAAACTGGATATCGCGGCAAAAAGTACCTTGAGAGAAATGGAGATTCTTGGAAGGTGTTAATTTTTCAAGAGTGATTCAAGGGGTTTGATGGACAAGAGATTCATGGAGAGAGAAAAGTCAGTAGATGATTCTTAGAGTGCGGATAAACAAGAGATTCTTTTGGGAGAGAAGAGTTAAGAAGAAATTCTTGGGGGTTGATAGATTCGTGGCATGTGGTGACAGAAAAGAACTTACTTCGAGTTGGAGAGATTCTTGAGGAAAGTAGAGGATACAGTGTGTGTGATTCGAGTCGAATCGAGTGTGTGATTATGTAGACAAGAGACTCTTGCGGTTTGTTAAACGAGACACTTTTGGGTCTAGGAAAGTGACAAGTGATTCTTAGGAAGCAGACAACAGCAGTTCCTGGGGTTTGGGAGGAGGTTGCAAGAGTAGAACAATGCCATTACAGGAAACAAGAATCAAGCAGTAGATTACTTGAATTGCCATCGCGCCGTTAGTTTCTTAGGGTGTGTTCATATACACAAGAGATTCATGGGGTGTGGTTATATAGCGAAAAAAAATTGAGATGAGGTCAAGAAAGTAGAACAATGCCATTAGAGGAAATAAAAGGAATCCAGGCGAAGATTTTTGATTTGCTGTCATGCTGTCTTACCATGACTCTTTTTCTTATTCAGAATCCCCTTTAGCCAGCTTTGTTTCGGTCTGTCGTCTAGCACGGCCTCTGTTACCCCTGGGAAGGGTTTGTTTACCCTCCACCAGTGGGGGTCTAATGTGCGTGTGCCATCATCCATATCGGAATGCGAGAGATCTGGGTACCACAGTGAAGAAAAGAGAGAATACAAAGAGTGCAGGTATGCAGTAAGAATAGATCAGAAAATAGCGACGAGTGTTCTCCGAAGGAAAAACAGGAAATTAAGAAGAGATGGAAAACGATTTGCTCTCAAATAATAGCTGTTTATGAACTCCAAGTTCACAGCTTTCCCTTTTGTGCAGTTAATGCACCTATCAATGGTTTGCCCCAGGATGGGGGGGGGGGGGGGGGGCGGGCAACCCCAGGGGAATTTGAAATTTTTTGGAATCCAAAGTTGAATTCTCCTCCCCTGGGCACCTAGTAAATGTCAAATTTCAGATATCTCCTCTTAAATTTCTAACCCAGCAGACCATTTTAGATGTCAAAATCCCTACCCTGGGAGAATTTACGATGTCAAATTCCCGTGGGTTGCCCGCCCCCCCCCCCCCCCCATCCTGGGGCAAACCATTGATAGGTGCATAAACAACATCACAGCAACTTGCGAAGGCAAAGAATGAGAAGACACCCTTAGTAAAACAGAAGTCAGGCTAGGACAGCTCGGATACCTTATACTGTCAAAAATTAAATTTTACTTGACTAAGGAAAATACAATCAGAAACTAGCATGAGGAAAAAAAAGTTAAATATTGAAGATCTTTAATTAACAAGATGCTCATATGGCTATGTGACAAAAGTCACCACACAACCGTAAAACCTTTCTGTAAATGTTGTAACGTTTGGATGTAGTGTTTAAAGCCAAACATACTCTTTTATTCGTGGTGTTAATTTTGTTTGTTTGTGAGGTGTATGATATTTTCTTATTAGGAATAACGTAAACAACTATAATGGCGTTTCATTTCCAAGGTAACTAACCTGATCTGGACAAAGGATGCTGCATAAGAGTTCGGACAAGACGATTATCTGTCAAAAAAGACGTGAAATATGAACACAAGGTGGCTAATTTGTAAGACATCTACACTAAAAGCGGTGTAGAGCAAGCAGTTAGCTTGTTTCAAAGACAACAATGAGTATCATTAGAGTTTTACCGACACCCTGGCAATCGTTACAGTAGTTGCTTACTTTCAGTGTGGTTGCGTGTGGTACTCTCTGACTGGACAAAAAATATGGAAAATTTTAGACCACGTTTCAAGAATTTGCACAAACCCACACACATTTCCCAGACCAGATAGACTTTAGACGTCAGATAACGTCATATGAAATACCGGCAGGACAAAACTTCAATAATTCAGCTAGTACGATTTAAGACTTCTTACCGCTTGATCGCAACACATGTATTATGTCAGGAGACAGCGTGTCACGGTTCTTTTCTAGGAAGTTGGTAGCATCGTACTTCACCTGATGAATTAACACGTAATAAACACTGCTTCAACCTCTTTCCTTGTTAATTGCAAAGAACTGAGTTAAATTTCATAAGGTAGTAATCGAGCACTTAAATTCACAGATCGATTATATTTCCCGCACAAGGCTGACTTTGAAATACCAGTACGTTAATTTTCGCAAAACTGAATTTGACTTGCTGTTTATTTCTGTTCCTGTAAATCAATATATTTCATTATTGCTGTTTACCTTGCTTTGATTTCTTCCATCTGGAAATTTTACCTTTATGTTTACATTGAATTTTCTAAATTCAATTCTTGAGAGAAGGCCTATATCATGTTCTAGTTACGATAAGCGTATTTTCTCGATTAAACGGCCCCGGCGTTTATTTCAAACTTGCCCCGTTGGAGCCGGCGTTTATTTGAATCCTGCAGTTTATTCAAGCCCGTTTTTTTCGACGTTTTTGCTTGTTTACAAGCTAAAAACGTAGAATAGGGGTTATGTGGACAAAATTTGGAACCACATATTTGTAAACTCTCAAGGGACTTTTTTAATTTATCAAGGGACTGTTTTAATTTCTCAAGGGATTACTTTCCGCTGTGGGTGATCACTTGCGATCTCGTGAAAAAAACGTGACTTGTCACATTTACAAACGTTATATAACAATTTTAAAAGTGACATGTCAGCTTTCTTATCTCAACGCGCGTGTGTCTGAAAGGCGATCTATAAAAAGCGTCGCACAAACAATGGATTGCGTAACTAAAACACGAATAAATAATCACTAGCACTTACATCGTTTAAAAATTACAAACATAAAAAATAAACCATACCAAAAAACTCGCTCTCTTCAAAGATATTATTGAAGTTAAAACAAATGCAAGAGATAGGGGCTTCTTTTAGCTTAGGAGCGGTTAAAAATTAGGCCAAATTTGGTCGCTACATGCAAGCGCAACTCTATTTCGTCATCAGCCTAGGTCGTTAGGGACGTGACCTCGCGTTGACAGAGAATGAAGCAATGTTGCATGAATCGGCTTTACAACATGCGATCGTATCTACGCAGTTCGAGTGGAATTTCAGTCAAAGACAGCAAAATTCTTTCGTATTTCATCTTCAAATATAATTCGAAAGCATTCACTGTATATATGACTTTTGTTTAATCCTGGGTCTTGATATCCGACCCTCGCAGAGCCTAGACAAAACGCAGCTTGAGTATAACGATTTGTTTACGCCCCAATTATATGCGCAATGTTTTCTCCGACAGTAGTCGGAAATATCCGTATTTTTTTCGTGCTTTTTCGTGGAGCAATCGTAACGATACGGCCTTGAACACATTGAACAGCGGTCTACCCGGCTATAACAATTCAAATATGGCGTCGCAAAAACAAAGCGTCGAACGCATATTTTGCTGTTTCATTTGCTAATTTCGCTGCCGTAATCGACTGCCTCGAAAGGTCCTTGCAATTTTAAAGTATAGAATTGTCAGATCTCGGTGAAATTTGCACTGTTTATTTGTGTAATGTTAAGGAATATGTGTATAAATACCCGGCGCGGACGAGCCATTTTTGACAAAATTATATGGCTGCATTTCCTCCGCGAAGATAGGAAATTGTTAAACTAAACTACAAAGAAACTGTAATGATAAGTTCGAAGAACAATGCACAGGATAAACCTTCGACTCATACTTCATGCAAAAACGTCGACATCTCGAAGAGACTTTGATTATACTGACCAAGGGCTTTCATTCATTATTTTTGACAGCCACATGTCTTGCCATGTCTCCTAAAGCATTCTACACCTCGAATAAAACCTTGAGGGGCTTATTTACAACTCCACCTTGAGACCTGGAGCTTATTCGGGTTCGGTGTTAAATCGAGAAAATACGGTATTACAAAACAGAGTCGGTCTTGCCAAGGCAACACATACCCGCCCAGCGTAATGTACGATAACAAACGATGGGTACACATCATTCTCTTTGGGTCGCTCATAAAATGGACCTTCGATGTTCTTGTGAAATTTTTCTGTGGAGAAGCAAACAGCATTGTTTTATTACGACGTGAAATTCAATTTTCTTCATCTTCATATATATACTGACTAAACTAGCTTGCTAGGAAAAGGCGTTTTATTTCACACTGGAAAAAAAGGAAATTGGGTGTACATTTGATCAAAGTCTCCCAACCAGCACTGTAAGGAAAGTATTGAGACCTTTAAGGAGAATTTGCATATTGACCAGTATCGTACTTACCCACGAGAGTAGAGTCAGTGGCCTTCGGAAAACGACTTTCCTCGTCTAACAGAGCAAGAATACCGATGGGTTTCTGTTAAAGAAAAAAACAAAGATGCTCCATTTAGACAAGAAGAAAAAGGTACATGGGACAAGCAGTCACACAATGCTAAATCTTGCATAAGAATTGAGGTCAAACTCTCAATGGACGTAAGCAATTTATAGAGAAGAAATTTTCTGGCAAGAACTCTGTTCTGGCTTCGAGCACTAATGAGATGGGAATAACAAGAAGCTCTTGCCTGAGCCAGTGTTTTTTGCAAGATGCCAAGCAACAGTTGCCTAGCAACATGACGTTCGGTAATGCTCGTGAGTGTTCGTGAAGTCCCCTGATTGGTTTATAAGAATCAGAAGTGCTTCGGGCATTTTTACGGGGATGTAGAAAAATCGATACCGGTTAAATCCACTTTAAGCAACAGAAAATTAAAGATAGAAAGGTATACCTGCAGAAACATGTCAAGAACAGGTCTGTTGTCGGTGAATGTAATTCGTTCAAGGGATATCCCTTCCACACGATACTCCTCCTGAAAAAAATAACACAAATTGAAGAAGAGGGGCATTAGTTTATTCTTTGGTTTCATTTGTGTGCTCAAGAATGAGGCAAAGCCGGACAATTGCGAGATAATAGAAGAAACAACCACTAAAATCCAATTTATCTTCAAAAGTATGAATTATGTGTTTGCTCTAGTTTTGTATTTGCTGCGCTTTGCTTGGTTCAAGAAACACGTGGAGCACGCAGGGCGCTTTAGCCAATCAGATTGAAGACGGCATCTTCATAGCCAATCCGGTGCAAGAACAAAACCAACTGCATAATTTGGTTATGTGGCTTTTCCCGCGCTTTCCAACGGTTACATGTTTTCCCGCGCTTTACATCGGTTACATGTTTTCCCGCGCTTGTTACCGGTTACGTTTTCCCGCGCTTAGCACCTGGTTGCAAGATTTATACTTCGACCCTCTGATTGGTTAATTCTAACATTTTCTGACTCTGTGATTACGTTGATTAAAATTAAACAGGAATTTTTACTGAAGAAATAAAAAGAGCAAAGTTATGCAAAAAACTTACCAATTCCCAGGAGAAGATTTGCTGGTTAAAGTAGAATTGAACCTGTTCATTGGCGATGTTTATACAAAGCTGTTCAAACGAATTCCGTTTGAAATTCTCAAAGCCAAAAATGTCCAGAATGCCAATTCTGTGATCATTATCCCTGCAAAGCAAAACAAAAAAAGAACACAAATCACGAATTTTGAAATTAATGGCGAGTGCATGGTCAGCAATACGGCATCTTGGATTCGTATCACACTTATAAAAAAAAATAAGCGAAAAAAATAAACTTCATAGTTGCAACAGACATCAGTTTTCAAAATTCCCTGACATTTCAATGTGCTAACCGTCTGGACTCGTGAATTTCGGCAAACATTTTGTTGTTCGTCTGGTTATTCGTCTCTAGTATAAAGACGGGCACAAGACGCGTAACACGTCTAGACGAGCTTTCTTTCGTAATTCGTCTTTCAAGACACATTTCCAAAAGAAGCTCGTCTAGACGGGTAACTCGTCTTGTGCCCGTCTTTATACTAGAGACGCATAACCAGACGAACAACAAACTGTTTGCCGAAACTCGTCCAGACGGGTAACACGTCTCTAGTATAAAAACGGCCAACGATAAAAATAAATTTTTTTCTTACCAAATCAATACAAAATGCCAGATATATTAGCGGCTCCTAGCCTCCACTTCCAAAACAAAACATCGCTGAGATCACATTGACCTGAAATGTTTCTTTCAGCCTTCAAAGGTATTAAATCCGAGATGTTTTATCACAATTTTCCCTGACTTTTCTTCAAAATGGCAATTTTCCCTGACTCGAAATAAAATTCCTCGACTATTCCCTGACCTTCAAGGATTTTTTTCCCAGACCATTTCCTGACCTGTGACAATCCTGTACTTACACTGTACGTCGTTTATCAGTTTTCAGTAAGGCGTTGATACGGTGAACAATCCAGCTAAATAGCTTGCCATAAAGCGCCTGAAAATAACAGCAAATGTTTTAGTCATGTATTTGCATTGGTATCCCTGTGGGGCCATCTTCAGAGGGGGTGAGGGTGGGGCTAAATTTGGTGAAGGGAAATTTGCGTTTCAGAAGTCGTGAGCGAGGGCCAGAAACTTCACAAATGAAGCTTACTTCCAGAAAACATATGGAATTTCTTTTATGTTGACAATCTTGAAAATTGCATTTTTTTTAATTGCAATCAATTCGAGGTTCATTTTTTTACTTTACACCCATCCGCAGTTCAAATATGAGTTCTTTCATATACTTAGCATCAATCCTGTCATTGAATTACAACTCCGCAAGCAAGGGAAAAGAAAAAAGAATACTATACCTTGGCCATTCCATCGCGATAATCAACGGCTTGATCAACTGAGTTGTTTCTGACAATTGTCTCTCCTAGAATGAAATCAAAATTAGCATCAACGAAGGAAAATGTGAACTACATTTTGTACAAAGAAACTAACTTAGCATCAGCGAATGCCAAAAAGCTGGGAAGCCAAATTCGATTACACATAGTCAATATTGGGTTCATTGAAATGGACTTCCCTGCAGAAATCAGAGCGTGAAAGTCAGGCGGAAAAATGCGCAAAAAAAAAAACATTCCTAAGACTAATGGGCAGATGTAAAGCTTTCCGGACCGATCATTCAAGTAGTGGTTGAACCATGGTTAGAGAAACTAGCACAGCAACTACATGTATACCTGTCCTGGACTTCCCCCCCCCCGGGGGGTACTCAAAAAAGTTTTATACGGGGAGGCTCCGCCCCGAGTTCTAACCCCTTACCCTTTTATATACCATTTTGACAGAAATTGTACCCCTTTCGTATACTTTTAACTGAAAAAAGGTACCCCTTTCATATACCTAAAAGACGTGGCGTGGACTTAAAACAGGACGTTTTCTTGTCATTTTCATGTAGCGCTTAATAAATTAAAATAATACAGCCATAAATTGCGTCTGTTCGAAATATTTTAATTAAAGGCCCTTTTAAATACCTAAGTGACAGATTTCCATACCCTTTTATATACCTTAACTCGTGAAATCCCTACCCTTTTATATACCTGAAGCCTTAAAAAGGTACCCCTTTCGGGCGGAGCCTCCCCGTATAAGCCATTATAGGGAGTACCCCACCACCCCACCCCCGGGACTTTCCCCAGGGCCAGAAGGGTGTGTACATTTTTGACTGAAAAAGGAAAACTTTAAAGGTCGATATATATCAAAAACGTTAGAAATATTCTTTGTTTCTCAAATCCTCGGTTGTTTCTCACCTCTTGTAACATTACTGTTAGTTGTCAGCGCATCCCTCAGTTCCACTGCATTTATACCCAACAGCGAGGAAACTGCAACAAAATGTTTTGACTCAAATTCAGTGATATAACCAAAGATATCAACATTGGTGTCTGTGTATATGACAACAAAAGTTCCTTGTCTTGATGTACCATCAAATTAAAAGAGGTAAAAAAAGGTAATCTGCATTCAAGCCTAGTGGCCTATTAGGCTGAAGCTTATCCCGGTTTCTGTAGCATGAAGCGACAAGAAGTATTTCTACTCCCCCCTGAATAGTATGCTAGTCCATCGCAGGTTTACCTCCCTCCCAGCTGAGCATTAAAATTCTCTGGTACCCATTCAGTGTTCTCCCTAGGATTTTGTGAAGGCCAGGGGGTATTCTGACTGTGATTTTCAAATGTCAAAACCTGATCTGTGGAACTTGTTCCCCACGTTTTCTGTCTCATTTCCAGAGTAAGAAATGAACTTATTTACTTTGCGTCAGGCTTTGAGAAGCTTTTTGTTTCTGTTCTGAGCAACCCGAGTCGATTGAGTTCACCATTCTTTCCACGAACGCGGGAATTTCGTTTAGTATCCCACGTACGACACCTTGAAGTGCCGTTGTGTTCCTATGACAATTTGATTAATTGGTATAGCTGCCGACCAACAAAACGAATGCATCACAGGATTGAACATATTGATGCAAGGGTTTAAAAGTTTTTATCGACTTCTTTGTTGTTTATGGATAGGAATTCCCAGTTCCAGATTTCAACTTAAGGTTACGTTTTTTTTATCTTCAATTTTAAGCCAGGCGGCAACGATTTTTCTGTGAATCAAGCTATGCGGCCCGCCTGGCCTAAAGTACCTAGGGGGAACACTGCCATTTATACACCTGGGTGGAGAGAGGCACTGTGAGAGTAAAGTGTCTTGCCCAAGAACACAATGTAGTGCCCCAGCCACTGGTCGAACCTGGAACCCTTGGTCCGGAGTACAGAGCACTAACCATTACGCCAGCCCCCCCCCCCCCCCCTTTCCTCCATATCATTAAAATAAATGTATGGTATTCAGTAATGAGAATTGACTTCTTGATCTAGCTGTACACACCTATAAGTAAAACCTGTGGATTGCTGACCATGCTCTTGTCACTCAGATGCGAGACTGACTCGTCTTCAGTGAAGTGAATATCTCCAATGTGGATAACAGCAGCAAGTATTGAAAACAGTTGCGACACTTCCTGTTGTATACAAAGTCAAATACACGGATCCAGAGTTTCAGACTTCCGGTCCAAATTCAAAGGAAAAGTGAGCACTCATTAAGCCAGACCATTGTTAAACATTGCAAAACACAATAGCCTGACTTAATGAGTCTCACTTTTCTTTTGAATTTGGACCGGAAGTCTGAAACTCTGGATCCGTATATTTTACCAAGTTATAGGCTCGTTCCATATTTTCAAAGCCAGAATGTTTTGTTCCAGAAAATATCCATACTCTTACTAACTCCAACAATGATTCAGAAACTAAGGTTTTTTGGTTTTAAACCCCTCCCCCTTTGGTAATTCCATTTTAACTTTATAATTTCTCATATTCGACTTTTAAGACCTCCTTCCCTTAGGAATTTTCAATGACCTTCCATGGGGTGGGTATGGATATTATCTGAAATAACACAATTATATAATGGTTGAGTTATATATTTATAAGGAAAAGAATGTTATTATGTAATTGGATTGATTTGGGGGGTTAATTTTGGGTAAAAGAAGGCTTACTTTCAGACGTTTTAAAGCTATACCATTTATAGCGCATGGCATATTACAAACAAAAACCACCTATTACTAACTGCAGTTTTTACTTACCTCGTGACTGAAGCCAATGATGTCAAAACATCTCTGAACTTCTTCAAACTTGCGTCTGTTACCCAGGGTGCACACCAAGTCCTGTAAGTTTCTTCCTCCTGTTTGGAGGTAGCTGGACAATAAAAAAAAACAGCGAAAAAAAAGTTATTTTAAAATAAAAATAGGAGGAATATTGTTGCTCACCGTATTTGTGAGCATTTTCTTTTAAAAATTGCAGTTTTTAAATTTGTGTAACTTGTAATTGTCCAGGGGAGGGTGGTATTAAAAAGAACAGTTGTGTGTGATGTTTCACAACTTGAGTGGAAGTACAGTAATTTTCAGAGTCAAGTTAAATATTGTTCTACAGTCAATAGCTGGGTCAACCGTGGTATTTGATAGTGATTGGTCAGTTTCACTATGATGTCACCACTGCCTGTTAGGACTTGTGAAAGTACTGGTATCAGTGATTGGACAGTTGACAACTGCAATCTGTTTACTGTCTGTCAAATGGTAGATTTAATGTCATAACTGGTAACTTGGAAGGAGTATTTATTACTGCACTACTAAACAGAAGCAGACTTTTTATAGGAAATACATCTTGAGTTACTCTGGAGTAAAGTATGTGAGCTGGACACCTTTGGAGTGAGTTTAACTTACTTGTGTTGTGAATACAGCTTGAATGAATATTTCTCCAATTTCTTGTTATAGGCCAGACCCGCAATCATGTAATAAAATATGTGGAAATTCCTCTCTCCTCTGTTGATGCACAAAAGTAAAAAAGTTTTCAGTAACTAGCACGAACAAAATGCAATTTCTCTAGACAACAGCAATGAACTGTCAAGTGAACTAGTGATGACATTATTATCTTTAGCAGTAACGAGTGGAGGGGGACAGGGGGGCGGGAGTCCGGGAGAAAAGGGGCGGGAAGCGGGAGGAGAGAGGCCGGGAAGCGGGATTCTTAAGGTGGCCGGAACCGGGAGAAAACAAGTGAAATTTTGTAACATTGCATTATATTTCGCAATAGACATGGAACAAACAGGAGAGAAAAGCTACGGAAAGGGGCGGGAGGCGGGAGTCAAGGGTACGGGAAGTGGGAGTAAAAGGTACGGGAGGCGGGAGGTTCAGACCCCCCTGGTCCCCCCCCCCTAACGATAAAAGGAATGTGATCGCAACTCACCTTGACTGTGACACAACTCTAGATTTCTCCAACAAGTACTCTGACAGTATGCCTTGAAATAAACGTTGTAAAAACAATTACTGCTGAATATTAACTGACTAATATTGGTTCATTCACTAACTGACCAACCTGACGGACTGACTGACTACTGACTGACTTGACAGACAGACAGACTGACTGACCAACCTGACTGACTGACTAACTTGACTGACTGACTTGACTGACTGACTGACTGACTGACTTGCCTGACTGACTGACTGACTGACTGACTGACAGACTGACTGACTTGCCTGACTGACTTGACAGACAGACAGACAGGCTGACAGACAGACAGACAGACAGACAGACTGACTGATAGACTGACTAACTTGACTGACTTGCCTGACTGACTTGACAGACAGACAGACAGGCTGACTGACTGACCAACCTGACTGACTGACTAACTTGACTGACTGACTTGACTGACTGACTTGACTGACTGACCTACTGACTGACTGACTGACTGACTGACTGACTAACTGACCGACCGACAGACTGACTGACTGACAGACTGACTTGACTGACTGTCTAACTGACCGACCGACAGACTGACTGACTGACTGACTGACTGACTGACTGACTGACAAACTCACCAACTACTGACCGACTGACCGACCGACTGAACACAACCGACCGACTGACTGAGAGACACAAAGGGACAGAAGGAAGGCCAGATGAAGGGAGAAAGGAGCAGACATACAAACTGCTTTCCTTACCTCCTGTGAGAGCTCCATTAGATGTGAAGTGGAGTTCTAAGTATTTTCCAAATCTGCTGGAGTTATCATTAATGACTGTCTGTGCATTTCCCAGGGCTTCCATCAGAGGATTGACCTGCCAATCAAATACAATGTCAGCTAACAAAATATATGAACAAATTATTTTTTAAATATGATAGCTTACACTTGTAACTTCATGCACTCTAAGCTGGCATGTAAGCAGATTGCCTTGTGCATCACTCACCTGAAGAATCTTTTCTTCTAATGTTCTGTTCCCAGCCTAATTAAAAGGGTTAAATGCAAATTAATTCCTTGTTAAATCCAACTGTCTCACAGTTTCATAGGAATAGAGTACAGATTGAAAACGTGACTATAGCAACCATACACACCTTTCCAAGTTCAGCCAAATGTCGCACTAGATAGTCTGCTGACACTGTTTTTCCAGCTCCACTTTCACCACTAATCAAGCAACACTGAAAAAGAATAATTTAAAAAATAATTTAATAATTTAATTGTAAAAGCTGATGGAGTTACCCTGTTGAAATAAAGGCTTATTACTAAAATGGAAATTCATTTAATATAATCGTTAGTTCCTCTGTTATGCCCCCAGGAGCTCATTAAACTTAGTTCTCACAATGGGGAAACTTGTCATAAAGAGCTGGGGGAGTGGGTAATAAAGAGATGCGCATATAAATAGAGGAA
Source organism: Oculina patagonica (assembly GCF_052425735.1). NCBI lineage: Eukaryota > Metazoa > Cnidaria > Anthozoa > Scleractinia > Oculinidae > Oculina > Oculina patagonica. Next base: position 2,694,704 of record NC_135768.1, read on the forward strand.
TTCGTGCAATAGAATTTTTTAGGCTGCAACCTTCAACAAGTACCCATACTTACAGAACTTCAGAGAGGTATTGCAAGAGTAAACTATCTTGGCCTGGAACACAACAAAACCAAACTTGCTCAATCTATCTTGATGAACATTGCTATCCTTCACTCATTGCTGCAAAAGTTTACATGTACACAACATGACTGTACTACATAAAGTAGCATTTCTGACATGTCCTACCTGAGGGTTCTTATTATGGATCATTGCCTGATGCGTCATGTCAGCTACCATGAAAATGTGAGGTGGTAGATCACTCTTGTGTGAGTTTTTGTACAATTTCGAATGCTACAAAGCAAAGAAAAAAGCATGTCATTATATTAATGGTACACTAAAGCTAAAAGACTAGTGTTAAGTCCTACATCAATATACATCATAGTTAATGTAGGGAAATGGTTAGGAAGCCCAACAAACATCAAAGGAGCAAACAAAGAGGCCAAGATTTATGTTGGAAGGTGCACGACCCTGCACATCTTTTGTTTTGCGCTCATACACTATGCATGAATTACGTAATCGCAATGTTTTTATTGGTTAGTTACATGTAACCACCTATTGTATTTTGTCAGGTTTTGTGCAGGGTCAACCCCCAAAATAGCGAACAAAAACATACAACAAAGACCTTTGTCGGGATTCCTAACCATTTCCCTCTATTAACTATGCATACATTCATATGAGCCTGCATGGCTGGCAAAAATAGCGAAAAAAGGAAACTACAGTCATGTGACCCAGCCCAGGTCCCATATTCCATGAAATAAGTAACTAAAGAAAAATTCAGACTTACTTCAGGTCCATACAAGTTTAGAGTCTTCAGTGGATTGACGGCAATTAGGATGTCACCAATGTATGTGTAGATTTGATTGTTCATGTATCTTTCCAGGAGGTGACTCAGGATAATGTCCTGTATACACAAGAAAAAGAAGCAGAAAATTAACCTTAGTCATGGTTTTAACATGGGAATAATAAGTTCTAAAATTGGGACAATTCTTGATGTACACTGAAGTACTTTCTATTTTAATTACCAAAATGTAAACAATTATTTAATATTAAAACCTGTACAGAATGCATGCATGCATGCGTGCGTACCTCTGTCAGACTTCCCAGTTCTGCTAAGTTGTCAACTTGGAGCATCTGTTTGTTGCGTTGTGGATTTTTCTTTTGCACAGCTAAAGGACTAAAAAGTAATAATTAAAAGATTACTAGATTACTTTTCTGACAAGGTTGATTTATTAAATACAACATTACTTCTAACGGTGAAAAAAAAAATATATTTTATTATTATAATGCACCATTTTTAAGGATTAAAATTATATTCCATTTTATAAAAGGTCTCTGTGGTTTTGTTAGCCTGTGTACAGCCGTCCCGCTCATCATCCTGAAATAAACTTAAAACCAATAACAGCTATCAACTACATATCATCAAACGTTTTGACACAGGTGTGCATATTATACTGTAAATTATACCATGCAAATTATACTGTGTTTAAAAAAATCGTTTTGATGAATGTAGTCATTTCTCATTATTAATTCATAAGCTAAGGTTTTTAATTACAGCAGCCATACTATCTTGTGATTATATTTTACACAAACCTTGACAAATCCTCTTGTTCCTTCTCGTTGCTGGCTTCGTCCATAATGCCGTCTCGTCCCTGGTACTGATTGTCCATCAAATTCATCAACTTTCTCCGAAGCTGAAACATTTTTATACCGTCGATTTAGAAAACAAAGACTGTATTTCTTAGGCTCTTCTTGCTACCAATGTGTTTGAAGTTCTTGGATGCCCAAACACAATAAGGAATTAAACATTTTTCATGCTAAAGCATAACATTTAGTTTTGATAGGACTGCTATAGAGCTTTCAGATATCATGATAGATGTACTATGAGTAGCCACAACTACAGCACAATTCAACATCATCAATTTTTACAAACTTAGTTGTTGAAAATAACACTTATCAGTTATTTTAAGTCTACACAAATGAATTTGTCATTAAAAATTAATTTAATTTTACTGATATTAAGTTACCACATCTAGGTGTAGTTATGATATATATGTTGCAGTTAATTTTTGATCTTGGTTAATTTTTTATTTCAAGTACTAGTACTGGTAGTTATTTTTTTTTCCTTACTAGTTTTTTTAAAGTAGGTTAATGAGTAGAAAAAGTACAACAGGGAGTACTTACACCTCCTCTCCTTTGATGTCTCTTAATCCACCCCCACCATCACCACCACCACCATTCTTACTAACCCTCCCTTACTATCCGCTATTTATAACCCACCCATTAATTTTTGCGCGCGCTCATTGGACAAAATGCATCACATGGTACAAAATCATGGTACAAAATCAGCGAATATACCCCGCCCGATTTGATATCCGTCGCCCGATTTTGTAATCAGCCACAAAGCAAATGAATGAAGTCACCTTATTTAGTTCTAACTTTTAATGAAATCAGAGAGTTAAAAATAACGTAAACCAATCAACTTACATCTGTTTCAACCACAGTTACGCCAGTTTTATTACATGTACTTAGGTTTTTTCCTATAAATTTACTGGCGATGAAACGCGTTGTAGAAATAAGCCGAAGGGTTATAAAATAAATAAACCCCTTTCTGCCTTGCTGGTGTATTGGAGGATAATGCCTTTGGCTGAAAGATTTGTCCTCAAAATTTCACAGTTGCGCTTGAGGCTTCGCTTCTGGGCCAACTGTTCATTTTTCGACAATCTTTCAGCTTCGGGCATTATCCTCCAATATACCAGCCGCCTGAAGGGGTTTATTTACTAATTATCCCCCTTCCAAAAGTACTATCATCTAATTTTTCTTTTCTTTTTACTAACCTGCACTAGATTTGAACTCTCCACCCCCTTATCAACTTTGCTACATAGGAAACGTTGGGTAAACCACTATTTTTTTTAAAAGTATATGACTTCAACTTATATTACCCTAAACCTAACCTTATTATTTACCTCATATTGAAATCAACTAGTTAGAAATAAAAAATTAATTGAGATCAAAAATTAAGTGCAACATATACCGGTAGTACATCAGACTAATTTTTGTTTCCCTTAGAGGTTTGAGAAATCACACTTTTTAACTATATTGAATTAAATATTAACTTACAGCGTCTCTTTTCTGTGGAACCCACTGGACAAATACATGATGTAACATATCACTTGCATGAGCTCTTGACTCAAAATCTTTTATCAGACATCTATAACAATGAAAGGTTATATGTTTAAGAAAAAGGTATTCACTATTTATTAAAGTAAGGTTCAGTTTCAAGTACATGTATGTTTATCGGTACTTATTAAAAAATATTTAAAATACTTCTTAAATCCTGCGTGGCTCTTCAAAATTTCATGTAACAAATATTAACAGAAGTGAGAGCAATTAAAACAAATATGTCAAGTGACTAAAATTATTTAAGATTGATAAAGATCACTGCTTTAATTTCTTACTTTGCAATAAAATCCCTGTACTCGTGAGACCATCTCTCTGGATTTTTCATTGATGGTGACTTGCTCCTGAAGAAAGAAATAATATTATGATTATGATCAATAATGATGATGATGATGATGATGATGATGATGATGAAGAAGAAGAAATACGCCCGAGTGATAAATGATTGTTTGCTAAGACTGACAACATGTTATTGTGTAGTACTCTATCATGAAGCTTCTAATTTTTACAGAGCTTGCCTAATTTTTATACATCTAATGCTAATAAATATTTTTGATGTTTAAATATTTAAATCATTATAATAATTATAATTTTATAATTATTATTTATTAGCATCTTGACCCAAACATGTTTTATAACCTTTGACATCCAAAGATTTAGTGACAATTTAATTTAATAACCATTTAGCAAGTTATTTCCATTCATTTACTAGCGTTGTGGTGATTTTAAGTTACTTCCAAGCGGCGTTAATTTAATTTAATCACTAACTTTAAATAACCTTAATTCTCATAAAATCACTAAATTTGCTTAATTTAAGTTGTTGCATAAAAAATCTTGACCTAAAGCTAGTGACGTGCTCTTACCTTGGAATTTTAAAAAGTGCCCTCATGGGATGTTGATCAGACAATGGTGTAACACCATCAGCCAGTTCAATAGCAGTAATTCCCAGTGACCAGATGTCGCAGCGAACGTCATAGCTGTAGTCTAGCTGCTGTTCACAGGCTATCACTTCTGGGGCCATCCAAAATGGAGTGCCCACCGAGGAGTTCCGTCTCATTAGAATGTTTGCAAGCTCTGCTGACACACCTGCAGAGAAATCGGAAAAGTGGAATTTTAGAGCAACCTTTATGTAATTTTGTTTGTAGTGTGTTATTGGGATAGTTTGCTTCCTCTATCAATTTAACTGAGTCATTAATTGTAATTATTGATGGTTTAGTCCAGGAGAGATGAAACAAGTCATGATTATTGGCATACTCTGGGTACGATGTATTAAAATAATCATGATAGATGACTGCTGTCAAGCTTGATTGATTAATTGAGTGATAGATTGATTGATTAGTAATGAGATTGATTAATTGATTTATTAATCTACATTTTGTATAGAATATGATAAACTGTACATTGATTGACTGACTGACTGACTGACTGACTGACTGACTGACTGAACGACTGACTGACTAACTGACTAAATGAATGATTGATTGATTGAATGGTATTAGTAAAGGAATTGATTAACTGATTTTTATTGATCCACATTTGTATAGATTGACTGACTGATTGATTCTTAACTAAATGATTGACTGACTGACTGACTGACTGATCTGATTTACTGACTGACTGACTGACTGACTGACTGACTGACTGATTTGATTTACTGACTGACTGACTGACTGACTGACTGACTGGCTGGCTGACTGACTGACTGACTGACTGACTGACTGACTGGCTGACTGACTGACTGACTGACTGACTGACTGACTGACTGACTGACTGGCTTACTGAGTGACTGACTGACTGACTGGCTGACTGAGTGACTGACTGACTGACTGACTGGCTGACTGACTGACTGACTGAGTGGCTGACTGAGTGACTGACTGACTGACTGACTGACTGGCTGACTGACTGACTGACTGACGGACTGACGGACTGACGGACTGACTGCATGACTGATCTGATTTACTGACTCATTGACTCACTGACTGATTAAATGATTGATTGATTGATTGATTGATTGATTGATTGATTGATTGATTGATTGACTGATTGATTAATTGATTGGTTTATTGCTTTCTCACTTATGACCTGACTGATCCACCCACCCAACCAGGCCAGCCATGGACTGACCTTAAGTTACTGGAGAATTAGTGTGTTGTTGTTAGCTAAGAGTTAATCTAGAGTCATTACTAACCAAAGTCAATTAATCTGATTTCTGCACTATTTGTTAACATGACATTAGGTCCTTTAATGTCTCTGTGCATTACATTGTGCCTGTGGAGATGCTCAATTCCCTGAAAATAAAAATAATTAGATGAATTTTTTTTTTACATAATGTGATATTGTGTTGTTCCAGAAAATATCCATACCCCTCCCATGGAAAGTTTTTAGTTTGAATTCCCCCCACCCCTCTGGAAATTCCAGTTAAGCCCCATACTTTCCTTTAACAATTTTGGCTTTTGAGACCCCTCCCCCACCCCCTCAGAATTTCCAATGACCTTCATGAGGTGGGTATGGATATTTTTTCAGGAACTACACATTATCACAACAGCTACTAATAAAGTCAGATTCACGATGCAGAAATCATCCAATACCCACATTTATTTACGAAAAATATAATTTGCATATGATCAGTTGCTGACACCTTTCACCTAACAGAGGTTGGCTACAGACCTTTCTCGCATTTCACTTCAGTGTGTATAAACAATAGCACCAGAATGAGTTAAGGGTCGGCATTTTCATACATTTCTTGTATTTTTGTCCAACCTAGCCTCGACTTGCTGCCATTGTTCGTTGGAATGTGGCAAAGGTCTACTGATTGGCAAACTCCTAATTTGATTGGCTTCATAGGTGTCTGTTATTGATTCTACTAGCCTAACAGAAAAGATCCACTAGCCCTGCACAATCAAACAGGAGTTTTTGCGCTCTATCGTTATCTAGATTTTGAATATAATATAGTAAGCATTTAACACTGCAACTCTAAGCAAAATATATAACATTGCATGATATTATATGTAATTTAAATAACTGCTCAATGTAGTTGTTACCTTGAGTGTTTCGTAAAGGATGTAGGCAATTAGATCTTCTTCCAGATATTTCCCTTTCTTCCTTAAACTCTTCACAAGGTTTGTCACTGATCCACCGCGGCAAAGCTGAGGACAATTAAAACACAGCTATGTTATTATGCTGTACTCGCATGAAAACAGTCTCACTCTTAGTTATTGTAAGCCACAGGAAGGGGAGGGGTAAGGTTCGGGTAAAGTCCGCTGTCAAGCCATGTAGCTCATCATGCTGGAGCATATCCCGCTTTTCGAAAAAAAAAATATCCTGGTTTCTGTAGCATTAGGCGGCTAGGAGTATTTCTACATTCCCCTGGATGGGATGCTAGTCCATCGTAGGGTTACCCCCCCCCAGCAGTAAATTTGCCGATACCCATTTAGTGGAGGGGGACAGGGGGGGGGGGGAGCCCAGGAGAAAAGGTGTGGGAAGTGGGAAAAGATAAGGCGGGAAGTGGGATTCCTTAAGTGGCAGGAACTGCAGTGGGAGAAAACAAGTAAAATTACACAACATTTTGTTATATTTTGCAATAGATAGGGACAAAGAGGAGAGAACTGCTATGGAAAGGGATGGGAGGCAGCAGGAGTAAACGGCACCAGAGCAGGAGGTTCAGACCCCCCTGTCCCCCTCCTCCATTACTTTCATAGTGAGAGGCACTATGAAAGTAAAGTGTCTTTCCTAAGAACACAAAACACAGCAAAGCTTGCTAAAAGTTTCTAAAACTTGAGGTATTCAATTCAGCTCCTGATTCGAATGACATTTCTGTTATAGTAATTTCTGTTTTGGACCAGGGACCATGGAGCATTTTTCCTTGAGACACTTGAAGTAGGGGGCTTTAGAGACTCTACTCTTAGTAAGTCTTTATTTTTTTGGAAATATTGGGGGGGCTGAGCCCCCCGCCCCAGCCCTCTGGCTCCGCAGTCCCTGTGGACTGAATTTAGCATGCAATTTAAAGTGTCAAATTTTGTCAGAACTGGAAATTGCTTGATAACACATTTTCCCCTATAGTATGAAGCTATTTCCACGTATAAAAGTAAATTAAATATTCTTTCCAGCAAAAAATGTCAGCTATATGTTATTTTGTCAATATTTTTACACCTGTTCCGGAGTTTGTTATTTTTTAATACACATCTTGGACAAATTGAGAGTTTTTACTGTGATGTTCTGTAAAAACGAAATAGGCTTGGGCCGCGAAATTTGACAGTTTTTCACAATATGATAAGATCTATATTTGTCTCGTGGGTTCACAAACATTATGACGTATGCAAACAGGAAAACCGATATAAACAAACTTTCTTAACAACTTTTATAAAGCTTTCAAGTGCAGTCATCTGTAAAGTCTTCCAAAGAATTCAACAGATCTAGAAAGAACTAATTATAATGCGGGACTAACGGCATTCTCACGATAATTAAGAGCTTATTTTTTTAATATGACTATATTTTCATTCACCGTCCGCTAATTAAGGCAATATTTTCTTTAGTAATTACTGATTTGTTGTTCAAGAAACGTAAGTCTTAACGTAGTTTGGAAAATTGTTAAAACCGACAGTTTGATCGAATCGATGCGTACGCTAGCGTCGTTTGCAAATCGAGAGTGTTCTTTCTAATTTTGTTCTTGATGACATAATTCAACCTGTGAAAGATAAAGAATTTAATTCACAATAAATGCTATCTTTAAAAGAGATCTGAAACACAACAATATACCAACCTCCATAACCAGCCATAGTTGGTCGTGTCTTTTTGTGTCCACGTTTATAAAAGCTCCATGAAATCCAGCAATGTTTGGATGTGTAGAATACTTTGTTAAAATCTCAAGCTCGGGTAGAACCTCTTCGATCTTCTCATGAATGGAGTCGATGACCTTCGCCGCGGCAATTTCGCCGGTTATTTTGTTGCGCGCCTTGTAAACCTCGCCGTATGTCCCTTCTCCAATGCTTTCCACCAATTCCCAATCGCTCGGTGGTCCAAGTCCTTTCAGGCTATCTGCTCGCTTGCCCATCATAGCTACAGATTCATAGAAACAGATAAATTAAGACATGATTAACTTAAATCGGCTTCAAAATTACAAATAATTGGTTTACAAACAAGCGTTCCTAATCTCACCATAGAGTTGCTCTTCGCGCGAAAATGAATATCCCAACATCATGATAGATTGTTAGAACTTCGCAAAGTTACCCACAAAAATTGTTGTTTCCTTCAAAAATGGTTATCGCACGGGTACAGTTTGTAAAATATCTTCGTCCATCTTAAAATATCCCGTAGTTCACAGCTGCGTTCGAAGCTTTCGATAATGCACTTCTCCATGCAACACTGACGATTGTATCATGCATGCTTCATTGCCAATTACGCACATTGTGGGTCTATTTTTGAACAATTCAGAACTGCAGTTGCCCGTAGCATCATTGTTCAGATCACTTAAAAAATAAAGACGAAAGATCTATAAATGCTCCGAGCTCAAAAATATTGAAATGTTCAGGATGTTATTGGTCGGTCTGCGGTCGGTCTGCTATTTTCGCGGCATCTGGTCCGTTTTGAACTAGTACCCAGGCTCTTTTGAAAAACTCGAGCTTTCTCGATGAGGTTGTGTGTAAAATAACGATTGTTTGATTTTTGTTGATTTCTGTTGTTGTTCAGTGCTTAGCTTTTCATTTCTCAAATTCTGCTTCTGTAACACAAAGATGAAAGTTACCAGTAGGAAAACGATTTCAAAATCCGGAAATTAGCCAGCCCGTTTGTCCCGTGTTTTGCCCTCCCTCCTCCCTCCCCCTCACCCCACTTGATCACGAGTCCTTGATCCTGCCAACTTCCAATAATATTACATCTCACAAATGAAAAAAAAAAAATGATGGAAAATTCTGTGTTAAATATAGAGGAGCACAACTATGGAATAGTCTACCAGATAATCTAAGAAATCAAAAATCTTATAATAACTCTTTTAAGAATTTGATTAAGAAATATATACAGCATAATTAAAGTTTATAAATTAGAAATACATTAATCTGTAATATTCTAGGACAAAAGAAAACTTGTAAATGCGCCATTGATTGTAACTATATTTATTAGTAATTTGAAAGTGGGGGTCTTCTTTGAAAAGCTCTATTGAGCTTGCTAAGATCTCCCGCAACTGATTGTAATAATAAGACGTTGTTACCAATGATGGGCAAATAAAGTTGCAATTACCGAAAAATATCAAAACGTCCTTAAGCCGATATATTGGTCTTAATGGAGAGTAACGCGACAATCAGTCGAGAAATTTTAGTTTATTTTTTCAGCTTCGAACGACAATAAACCTGATACGTATTTCTTCTGAGAACAACAGTAAAATTAAACCTGATAAATGTTTCTGCCGCCGCGAGAAAGGGGGAGAGGGGGTCCTATTCGTTTGCTCTATACTGCAGTTTTACTCAGTTACACACAAGAAAATCTGCAAATTTCCTGTATCATGCACATATTATATGTCCCCCTACAGTCTGCCATTAATTATATTTTTTGAAGCGCGCACCCATATTGATCGCAGTCAATATTACCTTTTATTTTGGTTGGCTTCCCTCATCCGGAAAATTGCAACATTAACAGAGCGATGTAATCTAAGCCATCTCGGTAGTTTAAACTTTAAACAACCAAAGAATACAGAACTGGAAACCATGTAATTTTTTTTTTTAATTTGGTAAACGCAATGGCCAGCACGCTTGCCGTGACAAATTTCCGTGGGGGGGGGGGGGGGGGGGGACTTCCGGGAACAAGCTACCTTGAAAATAGTCACCTTCTCTGGTCGCTTACAGCAATAACGGAAATTCAGGTCAGTTTTGTAAGAGTAAATTAAAGTTAACGCATAGCTGTGGGAACTAATAGAGTAAACGTGCTTTTGTCAGCACGAGGCAGATGGCTTGCTGAACTTTGAGAACGATCTAGCGAAACTAGGGCCACCTTTTAAAGTTGTTAGCAGGGGGTCATATAAATACAAAGTCATAAATATATTTTAAATCGAAAAAATCTCAAAATAACACTTTACAAAGGTAGGAAAACGATAGGAATTTAACACGAACGACAAACTTCAATTGAGGCTAAATTTATTTTAAACTGGACCCGTGTTAAAATGTGTGGAATATTTTATAAGGCGCGCGCAAACCAGGGCACATTAATTGTTTCCTAAACTTGTTTATTTAAAGCGCAAACTAGGAAACGTCTTCAATGGAAACAAAATGTTTCTGAAAAAAATCAGAGACATTTTATTTTGTTGTTTCGACAACGATGTTTCGTCGTTTGAGGGTCCTTTGGACGAATGCAGTTCAAGTTCGGTAGTTTCAACTTATTTGATTCGAACCTCAAACTGTTTATGAAAATCGGTTTCACAATCAGAATCCGCTCGTACCCGATCTTACGATATGCATGGTTGTAGGTCGAAATTCTTGATATTATATTCATGAGATCTTGAATTAAAAGTTATTGAGTCATTTTACCAAAATAGCTCCAATTTATCATATTTATCATGAAAGCTTATATTATTTTTCAACGCTGCAAAATTTCGATAAGTCATTTAAGGTGTTTCCATGAAACTTTTCCCATATATTACATGGATAAGCACAATCATTTTTTGTAAAGTTTCAAAAGAAACCACTAATCACCCGCCGAAAAAAGCGACACCTAAAAGTAACAATAAAACTCCATGACTGTTTAAAAAAATAATAATTATTGAAATATCGATCAGCGCTACGCTAAGGATACGCCGATAGTAAACAATCTCAAACTTGAACTGCGGTAACGAGAGATTGAAGACCGGGTAAAAATGTCAGCTATAGCAAAGAGGACAAACAAAGATTCGTTAAAATTTACTCACGACTAAAAAGAAATATCTCTTTAGGTTATTATGCTTACATATGTTAATTTACATGTTTTTTATGTTGTTTACAGTACACATTTCAGCTCTTCAAAAGTAGTGACCCCTTGCCGTGTTAGAAACGGTATAATCCCGAACTACAGTAAATAGTCACATTATTAAACCTTTATAAAGTATTTAATCCTTTGCTTGTTGCTTTATAGTATAAATTTTTTAAGTTTTCTTTGCCGTGAAACCAATTTAAAGCCTGACCTTGCAAAGTGACAAGGAGACGCAAGCTTTCAAATGAGGAAATATAAATCGTTTTTAAACTTATGTTAAATTGATAAACAGAATCGCTCAAGTTTTAGTACGCAAGTTGTCAAAAGAAGTCACAAGTCAACAAGTTGGAAAGTTGCGTCTCCTTGCACTTTTTGCAGCTCGGTTTGACAAGTAATTGAAAAATAAGGGTGCCCAAGCATGTTTATGAGAAGCGACATCGTTACACAGCGGTGGGGTCGCTGAAAGTTAAAAAAAATACCGTACGATCTCAAAAAAAAAAATCGGCTGCAGCCCGCTCAAGCGCTGGAAAAAAGTCTGCAGTACAATTTGTTACTTCTATATCTTCTAATAATTCCTTACCTCCAATTAAATTCAGCGACATTGCAGCCAGGCGCTTTACAAAGCAGTTTTCTAATAAATACTTGTCGTTTGCATCTTATCCTGACTTTCGCATTCTTGTGAAATAGTTCACTTCGCCGATGAATCACCGTTGGGGGTCTCGTATGATCACCGCGAAATAAATAGTTTTACCGAACTACGAAACAAGTGTTAAACTTATCTTGCTGCGTTAAAGAAAATATATTTTTGCGTAATAAATATTTCATGTGCATATCTGGTCTCGATTTCGTCGAACTGAATTAATGTAGTTTTGAATTTCATTTATGTCGAAAATTTCAATGCGGACCCGTTAAGTTTAATAATTTAATGGTTCTGTAAAGTGTCGGTTGCGACTTGTTGTTTGGTAAAGAACTGAAACTTGAGAATTTTTATACACTAAAGAAAGAAGAAATAACTACAAATTTAACTACTCTTAAGACTAGACGGCTAGATTTTTTAGAACGAAAACTATTTTAAACGAGTGAGAGTTTTATTAATTCTTTGGGGAAAAAAACCATTTCGACTCAGTGACTTTAGATGTAAAGCTACGTCACAAAGTGTAAACAAAAGTCGGCCCAAGTTTAGCCTGAAACATGGGAAATTTATGCTACATTTAAGAAGTAAAAAAAGTAAGTATTAGTAATAAAAAGCGCTTACGTTTTTTAGGAGATTTTCCCTTTCCGTTGGATGTAGCTCCATCATTTTCCATTCGTTTCAAGCTGTCTTGCTTGTACTTGTTTACACGTTTCGGCATTGCCAGACAATCTTTTGAAAACTTCTAAGAACGCAAACGTGTTATAAAGGATTTCATTGAAATAAATTTGCGAGTTTGTGCCAGTTCGCTTATTAGATTAAAGCTGTTAGAACCTACATGATTGCTAGAAAATATGTCTTAGCGACTTACAACTCTCAATTGTGAAATGTCGTGTGTTTAGGCCGACATACTGTCTGTAATTATTATTCACCTCTAAGACACAGTTCGAATTAATTCATCACAATTATTTCACCGACCAACCATCAGGTCAAAAACTTTGAAACATCATCTATAATTTACCGCGTTTAAAAAGGAAGGTGATTAAACTTTATTTGTAATATCAGTTGCTATAGAATTTAAGGTAGCTAGAAAGAGCGGCATGCACGTAGTTTAGTAAATATATAAATTTTAAATTGAAAAAGAAATGCGTCAAAGTAAGGCTGGGTGCAAAAATAAATACATCCAATTTTCAATGGTATTCCCATGATGTTATGTTGGCGCTATGATCGTAAACTTGTCCTTGTCACGTTTCCAACATGACCAGGTGAAAAAAAATCGGTGGCAAGAGTAGACGTCGAGTATTTTTAGTAAGAATCTAAAATAAAAGAGGGAAATTTAAGGTAAACTAATTTTGACGGACCTTGTAAAAGAAAACTTTTATTAGTCTCTTAGATGTTAGAACTATTAGAACTTTGAACCTGAGTACATTTGTAAAGTTTTCTTTTTTTAGCATATGTGTTGCGGTTTAATTTTGCCCTAGGTCAATTTGGCATTTTCCTTTGTTCTACGTTAATATATGATAATGAATACAAGAAAATGCCAAACCGTACCAAGGGTAAAATTGAGCCACAAGAAGCTTCATTTTACCACTGGGTCAAACTTCAAGTCGACCCTATATAATTTACTAAGCTCGAACAATCAACAACCTTCTCCAACTTTACTTATTTTTCCTCAATTTTTACGAAATCAAGACGGCGATTGCCGTCTGTAATTAGTGCTTCCCCCTGTAAAATTAATGTAACCGACCTATATCTGGACACTTGCCGAAGGCTAATGGCAGTAATGGCTACTGAACATTGTGATGCATTTGAACAACCACAATTTAACGTGCTTTTAGCCTATATTATAATTACAAATTAAACAACTCTAATAAGGACGCCCTTTAGTAATCGGTAATTCACCTTAATTAAGTCTTTTCTCCGTGCGTCAGCGCAGAAGTCAGATTTCATCTTGAAAGACCTGACCTTGGAATCATCTCTGCTACTGTATTCAGTTGAACTTTCAAGAAGAACTAAATCTGACACAGACCAAGAATTCGAAGTTACTTGTAAAAACAATTATCCTACATGAGTTTTTCCTGATATAGCGTTCGTCGTAATATGTACACTTTATCTTTGATAACCAGTCTTACTAGATAAAAAAGACTAGCTTCTGAAAACATTTTTAGAAAATGGACCAATTTCGCCGGCAATTCGGAGCGCCTATCATATACATTATAGTCGGGGACAGTTCGAAAGTTTATCTTATCAGGCTGTTTAAGCAAGAATTAAGAAATGACCGATTCCTTTTTTAAGAAATAAAGCCAACAAATTTAAAAACGACAACCAATCAGGTAGGTGAAGTCTGAAGGGCATCGTGGGCCAAAGATGTTCCGCTCGATCTGTAGTCCAGCGCGCGAACTTCAAAAGAAACTTTCACCAGAAGCCTATCAGGTCGCACATACAGCCTTTTTGTCTGCGCGGTACTCTCCTAGGGGAAGGGAGGGGAAAAATTCGAACACCTCAAGTTGAGTATAAGTTCACCTGATCTTTTTCGCGCGCGGTAGTGGCCTTCATTTGGCGCGTAAATCTGCGTGCATTCCTTGCATACCGACATCTATTGTGACGTCACTTCGAGACAGCATATATAACTCGATCAAGAGCTAAAGTTGAGCAACTCATTGTTGTTTTGCGTTCTTTGCGCATTGGTTCCTACAAAGTTCGTGTTTTAGCCTTTTGTACCATGTCTCAGCTACATCAAGAAGCTTTAAGAAGACAACATGTTGTTGATAAGCGAAATGTTAATGATTTGCCATGGTTGGTAAGTAAAGGACGATGAAAATACGAGATGTGTTAACGTGAACGCGTTCGATCTGCTTTGTCCCATCAAAGGATGTGATAATGGACATAATGGGAAATCAAGCACGACCTTTGCACCAAAACATTCGTAGAGAAGACATTGAAACTATACCCTAGCTTCTCTACGAGATGATTTTGTCGTGTTTTGTTTTGCAGAACAGATTTGAATGGTTTGTACTGCATATTAGACCATATTCCCTTGCAATTTTGTATTCAAACCTTTTCTTTCATACAGGCCTTTTGGCTGCGTGGAGAATTCGAATAATATTTTATTGTTTGTTTGTGTCTCGGCTGCAAAGATTAAGCACGTTTATTAAGGATTAAGTTTAATTGTTGTTGGAACTGTCTGACTTGCTTGTGCATGAATCATTAGGTTTATAGATCATTGCAGTTGACCTATTACATGCTAGCTAAAATATATAATTTTATGGATTATATTTACGTCACCGACTGACATCCCGGGGTATCTACACTGATGTAATCGAACATTCGGTGATCAGACCCAATGGAACACCAATCGTTAGATTGGGTTTGGTAGTAGAACATAATCAAACTCACAATAAAATTTTGTCAATCGAGCACAATCGAATGTTCGATTATCAGACGGTCGACAACAATTGAACATTTGATTACCGAACTTTCAGGCGTCAAGAGATGCATTTTGAACAAAATGGAACCAGTTTGCGTTCGATGTTGTTCGATTGGTTTGCTTGGTTTGATAATTGAACTCATAGCAAATTAGATGGTCAATTTTGTTCGATAAATTTACCGAACCCAATTTAATTGAATTTTGGTTCAATTTTGTTCCATTAGCTACATACATGTAAGATACATGAAAGAACCCCCCCCCCCCCCCCTGCGCCTCTAACGAACACCTCTATAATACGGACACTTTCCTATTATGGACACCAGGTCTGACAAGGGTACTTGTTTCATTGCTTTTTTACCCATTCAGTTGCAGAAAGATGGAAGCAGTCAAAGCAAGCGGAATTCCAGTCAGGGCTTGAGAAGTACCCACAGTAGCAGCACTCCCACGCACTTATTACACAGTGGTTTAGCTGTGCGTACCAGTTCTGGCTCCAGAAGCAAAGAAATCATGATCACTGACCCTTACTTGGATGCACTAACAAAGGAAACTAAAGCAAGAACCCGGAATAGATTTTCAGTAAGTCCTGACCAAGATACTGGTGCTTCAACAGAGTAGGGGGGTTAGATAAAAGACAAAAATTTATAATTGGGTAAAGAGAAATGGTGTATGAAAAGATTGAAGCAGTGGCCAGGGCCTTCACCAGACATTTGCCATAGACGAGGCACGATCTTGCTTCGGAGTTCTGGGGGCATGCCCTTCAGAAAGTTTTGAATTCTAGAAGCTCTGAAAGTCTAGCCTGTGTACAGCTGTCCCACTCCCCTTAAAAAAATCAGGGAGTCTCCGATTTTTTTGAGGGGAGCGGGACGGCTGTACACAGGCTAGAAATTTACAAGTTCGTACGCAAAACCAAGGCTAGGTGGTAAAAATTGCTAGACTGACATAAACATGCACAAGGGCTATCGACACCCCTCAGCGAGTCAATGAGCATCCTTTTCATATTGGAGTCCCTACCCCACTCCCCTAGCCAGGATAAACCTCTGGAAGTGTGGAGTGGGCCATTTTTGCCAAAGTGCAGACTAAGCTTTACATGGTGTATGGACAAAGTGTTTTAACAGTTATTTATAACGTGTGTTGTAATTTGTTTTATAATTTCAGTCGACAGACTACATGATGCAGTGGTAAGGGACGTGAAGAACAGAAACTGTTAACTTTGCCAGTGAAAGTGGAAATTACAGCAGTTGCTTTTTCTTTATGATAACATCACCTTTTTAATAGCACTTGCTTTTAGGACTTTCTATCCATTGTAAATTGTCTAAATCCATTGGAGTATTTTAAAATTTTTGTGATGGCTCTCAACAATAGTCCAGTGGTTGCTTTTTGCTGACCACTTTTTAATATATGTACAAAGATTTTGATTTTTTATTCTCTCCAAAATGGATGAAACCTTGTATTTTCAGTTTAATGTCATATGTAAAGTCTGCTAGAAATTGTAAACAAATGAACCTTATGCTAACTAGTTTATTTATATTTTATTTTGCAAGACTAAAATAAAAATATTTGTATTTCTACTGCAGTTTAAAACCTTTCCTCTCCCACTTAAGGCCATTCAAACCCCAATTGTAAAGTAGTTTTTAAATAAAAAACCTTCCCCAGTCAAGGGGTTGAAAAAAAAAACAGAATATTTCTAGCTTGCCCTTGAGAAAGCAGCCCTCAATTTTTCCTTGCCTGGGGCTGTTGCATTCTTCTCCAAGTAAAGTTTTTGGTATGATTTTTTTTTTTATTCTTTTTAATATCACTGATCTTGACTTAAGTTTACTCATCATCTTGGCCAATGAAAAAGCAAAGAACTTTTATTGTTAGCAAAAAATTCAATTCACAAGGCAACAACAATATTTTTTGTTTTATTTTTTGTGTTCTCAACATCTTTACAACAACTCAATATTCCATACAGAGGGAAGCCAAAAGTGACATTATAACAACAACTGAAAGTACCAGTACATCAAAATGTGTTTTTTGTAAAACTTACGGCATGACAGGGGAGGATATAAAATCAGTATTTCATACTGTGCTTTTAAAGCATTGTGAAAGACAGTAAGGTGCGGCAAGCCTAACATGGGCTGTTTGAGCAATGGCATTCATGCCAATTGAATCAAGTCTTCCCAAAATTATTTAATTTAATGACCTGAAAATTTATCTCATCAATGTCCCGAAAAATTATGCCTTCCCAAAAATTCACTTATGCCTGATTTATTAACATTTTGTAGACAAGAAACTTGAAAGTGACAAATTATCAGTCCAAAATGATAAATGAAAAACTTATTTGTAAGGTTAGGTTACTGAAATCAAAAATTGCTTTCCTTGAATTGTTTCCATGCACACCATATAATCACTACCTTATTCCAGCAACTCCCCAAAATTCCCAGAAAAAATCAGCACCACTCCTGGAACAGCCTTTGCTAGGTTTGCACACCCCATAAGAATTGTGAATTTTTTTTCATCTATTTTTTTTCTTTCTTCATAGAGTGACTTGCATTCAAACTCTCTAGAGAGAATCTTTTGTCTTTTGTGACTCAATAAACTAAAACATTCTCAGTTAACACCTTTAAACACCTCAAAGTAAACACCTCAGTTAACACCTTTATCACCATATTTGTTAGTCTTACAAGAAAACTCTCAACCCTAAAGATGAAATACTGGCCTAAACAGTTCTAAAAAAACACTTGTTTTCTGTTAGTTGCAACTAACTTTTTCACTGGTACTGTTATTGAAGATATTTAAAGAAACAAGACAATATTCTTGAAAGACATTAATTAATTACCACATCAGACTTAGCTTTAACTATTTATCCTATGGATACACAAAACAAACCTATAACTAACTACAAGGAAGGAATCTTTTGTTTTATGTTGTGTGAAGTCAAGGAACCACTGTTCAATTTCAGATTTAATTTTAAAATATCTACTGCTTCCTTGGTTGTTGAATAACCTTTGCTGCTGACTTGGCCCCGCCACCTGGTGGTCTTTTCTCATGTTGCGGCACAGGCTTCTCATGAGCCACCTTAACAGCTTCTGCTTTGAAGTCAGCATTTCCCTTTGTTAGCACTCCTGACACAACAACTTTCTGATCCGAGGCCCTGAATAGAACAGAGACGAGCATCCAAACTTTAATATTTATTACTCCAATAATTTAAGTTAGTATATACCACACAAGTAAATAGTGCTTTTTGCGCACACTGATTGGTTAACTCGGAGGTCATTAGCAAAGTACTATTCACCTCCTAGCAGCTAAAGAGAAACAAACTGCCTTTGTTTGTCGCTTTGTTTACCGAAAGTGATGTTAAAGACCGCTAGTTATTCAACTTGTGTGGGATATATGAGGTAAATATCCACCACAAAGTGAACATAGAATGCAATATTATGGTCACTAAGAAATTGGCCCCATTTTGATTTGACTGTTTCTCTACAAAAGTGGTCAGGTCCTACCAATTTTCTCTGTCGTGTTTATGTGCCTATAATATGGTGTTTTATGAACTGCTTTTGAATAAAAGTTTGCAAATTGCACTTGCCTAAAAGGCTTAAAATGTATAAATATACGTGCAAACTTTCTTCCATCCAAAACTGTAGGGTGAAAAAGTTTAGAAAATTTGTTACATACGTAATTAGTGGTCACACAACGTAACAATTACATTTCTAACAATTGTCACGCAAAGAAACATGGCACGTGGAAACCGTGAGTGCGCGCGCGTAAAATTTCACGAAACAGTGCACGACCTTTGAAATTCCTTTTCACAGACAAAAAGTGTAACTTAAAAATAGCAGACACACTTGACATAGTATGAGAAAATTGTACAATTATTTATTGTTTATCATGTACAAGGTACAGTTTCTCAAACCTCGGTACACGTATGCGCGTACATGCATTCAAAATCGCCAAGTTTTGTACACGAAAGCGTTTCATTTGTGTTCACTTACTTTTCCTTTGGCTCAGCAAATTCTTCGTCTTCAGCTTTTTCTTCCGGTGTGGGGGCTGGATGCTGTGGCTGATGGTGTTTTGAAGTTATTCTCATCCCCCCTGCTTTAACTGCGAAAAAACAAAAATAAATAAAAAACCACATTCATGTTTTGAATCCAAAATGTGGTTTCAACTTCGTGTCTGGCGCACGACTTCTAAACTTTGATAAATTGAAATTTTTCCTCACAAACCTGCCGGCGGGTGCCCAGCTTTTAATTCTTTATCTTTATCCTTTGGAGGTGAAGACATAGTGAAGAGAAGAAAATTCAATTCGGCGATTATAACTTAGTTGCGCAAATTTCTCGAACCCTAAAGTTTCCAGCTGAGCTAAGTCACGAGGGATCTGATACGAGCTTGTGATTGGTCAATTCTGTCCATGTGATCAGAAGAAAGAATAATAAGAGAAACTCGCGAGGCAAAAACCTTGCATTTCAAAATTTTGCATGTTTTAGGGTTTTCTTAACGCTTTTTACCATGCTTTTCTAACTGAGTTAAAGCAAACCATGAGAAAATACTCCTCGATTTGCTCGACGCTTGATGAAGTGTAAGCTACACCCTCCCCTCCCACGAGAAAAAGTTTACAAGTTCCGGTCCTCTCGCATGAAAGGGAAGGGGAAACGAGAAACGCCTGGCAGAAACGTTTCCTTTTCCATTCATCTTCAATGCGACGTTTTATTTTTAGCATTTGAAGATCTTCACGAGCTAGGATGTGGCTAAACAAAGACTTCACCTTATTTATTTATCTTACAAACGCTATGTTTTTGGTTAATTATGTTTCCTGTGCTAAGTCGAAAAAAAGCTCATCTGCATCTTCCACGTCAAATCTCTTGGACAAAGAAAGCCAACAGTGGTCGAAGGCCTCTTGCAAAAGCACCAAAAAAGATCATATTATGAAATTAAGAGCCAAGAAATCCACGGATCAGCTGATGTCATGTCTTATAAAGGCTTTACAGTCATCAAATGATGCCTTTCTTTGGAGCGTTTTAGGAGAATCCTTTCAGGCATTTCCAGACAAGACCAAAGCTGCAAAAACTTGTTTCAAGGAAGCGTCAAAACACGGAGGAAAAATATCCAAGTTTATACAGAAGTGGCATTTTATTGGACCATTTGGTATTGGCAAGGCAGAGGTAGATGGTGATCCTCTGGAGGAGTGGGGTGGGGTGAAGAATGTATCAAAGTATAGATGGGATAAGAAGTTCGTTCTGTACTCTGAGCTGGTAGCTCAAGGAGAGATAAAATGGATGGAAATAAGTCAACACACAGCTGCCGAGCCAGTAGCTATTGCACCTCCTGTAAACTGGAATGAGCTGGTGATGTCGTTACAATCGATGGGTATAACTGAATGGCAGGGGTGGGCCCTGGGGGATTTCTTTGTCAATGAAGATGATGCAACAGTACTTGTTCAATGTCTTGGAGTTCACACTGTATATATTGATGATTCAGTCATGACGGGAGATGTGTACAGAAGAGATCTGTTCTGGTAAGATAATTCTACTCAAATAATGTGCAGCTCCAGAGAATATCCATACCCACCCCATGGAAGGTCATTGGAAATTCAGAGGGGCTGGAGGGTCCAAAAGCCAAACTTTTTTACAGAAGGTATTGGGCTTAACTGGAATTTCCAAAGGGGTAGGAGGATTTGAACCAAAAAACCCTCCATGGGAGGGGTATGGATATTTTTGGAACAATACAAATATGCAAAAAAGTAAAAAATATTGGCAACATGTACCTGTCTTAATCTCCTGACCATTCACTGCTTTAGAAAAAGGGGAAAACAAAGATGGGAGTCAAAACAAAAGATGAGAAGCAATTTTGTCCCCAGTGTAACAGTCCCACAAGCTGCTACAAGTAGAGACTTGTCTATGAGCAGTTTTCTTCCATTTTCTTATATGGCAAATATATAATATGTGTTGTGGTTTTAATTTATCTTTGGATAAAATTTTTAAAACCAGTTTGATTTTGATTTTTCATTGTCTCAAATTCATTATCATAATCTGAAACAAAAGGAAGTTAAAATCAAACTGGTTTGAAAAATTTTAAACCAATGATAAATTTCAACCACAAGTTACATATGCAAGGAAAAAAATAACACAGCCAAAAGGTAGATATTTGTCAAAAACTTCAGGCTGACAGGTATTGCTAGCTTGATATTCAAACTAGTGCCGTTCTTTGATATAGAGCACACTCAACTCGGGCAGTGACTTATACTTGAAACATTATTTATGCTACCTAACTTTGATCAGAGGCCCTTACTCAGCAGTAAGTTGGACTTTGAGTGCCATACCCCAATTTATTACACGACTAAGGCGGTCCGAGGGCCAATAACTAAATCAGCCAATCAGATTACTTTATTTCCAGTCCCGCGAGGGCCGATATTTTCCAAGTATCGGACCGGGTTTTGTCCCGGATGATCCCGCGCTAATTCCCGGGCGATTTAGCGCAAGATTTTGGCAAGATTTTTTTTTTGCAAAACATTTTCCGAGTTTTTATTGCTTTGAAAATGAAATGACCCGGCTTACACAGAAATATATATAACTTCTTTAGCGCGTAAAAGTTTTGCCGCACATTGTTTTCCACGACATCTACTAGGTGGCAATTCTCACTACACAAAGTTTCCAGTCGTGTAATTAATCTCTTATTAACCAAGCTTGCTCGGGACCGTACTGGGCGAATATTGGCCCTCTGTCTTTTTTGTACGGACCTCGCTGCGCTCGATCCATACTGTCAAGACCTCGGGCCAATATTCGCCCAGTACGGCCCTCGCGCGTGGTTAATAAGATATATATACTGTTATAGAGCTGTTAAATGAATTTTTATGAACGCTGACAAGCTGCTTTAATTTGTTTAATTCCAGGTCATCTGTTCAACTGTCTCGTGGAATTCATACCCTGCAGCTCCGCCTCAGATCCAAGGGATCCTTTGCATTCACTTGCAACATAAAACTTCTTGACACAAAACAAACTTTCCAAGTTTTATCTCCTACATATTTACCTGATCTGGTGGATGGAAAACTGTTCTCGACATTTATATCTCTTCCTATCAGCAACCTGCATAGCTCTCATTGGCTCAAAGTAACCAAAGTTTCTGCCATTAAAGAGCAGTCTTCCAGTGTTCGGTTCTCTGTAAAGCTGACTGCACAAGACAAAGCTTTTGCAATAGCTCCTGGGCAAGTCCGACCAATAAAAATCACACTGGAGTACAAAAATGGAAAGGAACAACTTTTCGACAATGGTATCTGTTCTGATGTAAAGTTGGTATTTAAAATAAGCACCAATAAAGGACCAGATCAAAAGTTTGCGATAAATCTCAGATGTCGCAAAGGTAGTGAATCGTTTGTGTTTACTTTTCTTGATCATGATGCTTCAGTTCAGCATGGAGCAGCCATTGCTCCACTAACAGCTTGTTCTTCTGGAATCTGTCCTGTTTTGCTGACACTTCATGGAACAAGTAGGTACAAGTCCAATGAAGCTAATGTGTGTATAATTACAAAGCTTTTAATACAGTCGAACCCCTATTAAGCTGCCACTCTTGGGGAAATGGTAAGTGGCCTCTTAATAGAGGTAAAAAGGTAAAGTCTGCTTCGAGCCTAGTGGCCCATACAGGCCAGAGCTTATC
This sequence comes from Oculina patagonica, assembly GCF_052425735.1. Classification (NCBI taxonomy): domain Eukaryota; kingdom Metazoa; phylum Cnidaria; class Anthozoa; order Scleractinia; family Oculinidae; genus Oculina; species Oculina patagonica. Next base: position 2,717,533 of record NC_135768.1, read on the forward strand.
CCGGTTTCCGTAGCAAGCTACTGAGAGTATTGCTACACCCCCCTGGATGGGATGCTAGTCCATCGCAGGGTTACCCCCCAGCAGTAAATTTGCCGGTACCCATTTATACACCTGGGTGGAGAGAGGCACTGTGAGAGTAAAGTATCTTGCCCAAGAACACAACGCAGCGCCCCGGCCAGGCCTCGAACCCGGGCCGTTTGACTCGGAGGCGAGCGCGCTAACCATTTGGCCACCGCGCCTCCCACCCTCTTAACAGAGGTTGGCTGCTTAATAGGGGTTCATCAAAGATTAGCATAAGGTGTGGTAGAAACTTCACATTATTGCCAGGAAATCAAAAGGTCATCACTTAGCTTCAGTGACAATGAAATTATGTCAAGATGATAATAAGCGTGTATTTGAAAGTTTTATATAAGTTGTCACTTCCTATGTCAGATTCTTATCTGTCATTAGCTTATTGAAAAAAAGGCCAAACTACATGTGTTAAATTCTTGGTTGCGGCTTAATAGAGGTAAAAACAAAAGATGAATCTTCTTTGGAATGGCCAAAAGGTGGTCGTGGCCACTAAATAAGGGTTTTATTTCCAGTATTATACTGGCAATACTTTCAGGACTTTGATAACAGCCTAAAAAGGGGGTGGCCGCTTTATAGGGGTTCGACTGCATAGATTGATTATTGACTTGTGTAGGTTTAGCGTCAGAGTAAACTGCCATGATAAATTAAAAGAAAAGACTGTCTAGTAATTATTTAAGTGTATGTATTCAGCACTGCTGTGTTTATCAAGGGCACTGTAAACAAACAAATAAAATCAAAAATTATAATTATTAGAATCCTTTTAACTGGTAGGAGGCTAACCATTTAGGCTAAATTACCAGCCTTTGTTTGGGAAATGAGTCTGCGCTCCTCTTTTGAACATCAAGATCGGACTCAAAAGAGCAGCGGAAATTGAGCCTACTGACCAGTTGGCTATTGACAAAGCCAAGATGTGGAGTTGAACTTGAGAGTTATGAGAACAAATTCAGCTAGTGGCAGGGTTGAGGATTTAAACATGCATGGGACCTCTCGATTTCAAATCCAGTGTTCTAAACCTCTCTGCCCCACTGCCTTCCCATACTTATCAGCAGACCCCTCACTTTCCAATGATCTTGCCAATAAATATCAAAGTTGATAGCTAATAGCTCGTTCACTTCAGCTGAGTGTGTACTGTTATTAAAAGTAATATTGCACGTTGCATTTTAGCCGTGCCTCCTCAGAACCAGGCCGACAGTTACAAGCGGATGGAGAATGGAAAGTGGGTGTTTGGTGTTGACCACCTCTGGCTTGTGGCACCAACCAGACATGGAGCTCACAACTGGGAGGGACCTGGAGAACTGACAGCAATGATGGCCTTAAGGAGCTTTGCCAAGTTTACAAAAGATGCTCCTTGGATTGGGCCCCAAGCTGATGAGGACCGAGTTGTCTTTGCTGGGCATTCTATGGGTGGTCATGGAGCATGGTAAGACATTTTCTGTTTTGTTTTCTTTGATTATGGTTAGTGTACTGGACAACAGATTGTGCGGTCCCGGCTCGTGCCCGGACCTGGGTCATTATGATTGTATTCTTGGACAAGACACTTTACTTTCACAATGCTTCTCTTCACCCAGGTGTATAATGGGTACCAACAAATTTAATGCTTGGGAGTAACCCTGCGATGGACTAGCATCCCATCTAGGAGGAGTGGGGGGAGTAGAAAAACTCCTTGTCACTTCATGCTACAGAAACAGGGATAAGCTCCAGCCTGATGGGCCACTAGGCCCATTTGTTTTACACTAAATAATTATTTTTTCCCTTAAAAAATTGCTGACTGTGCAGAGTTTCTGTTTCAATTTTTGCCTTTACTTCCTAACTTTTATCTGTTGATTTAGAAATCACCTGATATTCCTTAGTTGCCTGCATTGTAGGAATACACTGTATCTGTTATGTGGGTATGGGGGGATATGGTATGTGGAAATTGGGAGTGAGGAAGTGGGAATTCTGCTGGAGGCTAGAGAAGAGAGGGGAGGAACTTGGATTCCTAAACTGGCAATAACTGGGCACAGAAATTGGATTTTTTTTGCAAGATTGTGTAAAAGTTTGCAATAGAAATAGGACAAACAGATTGAACCACTAAGAAAGGGCTGGACCCAGTAGTAAAAGGTACAGGAAGCAGGAAGTTTAGACACCCTCCCCCCTCCCCCATCGGTATCATGACATTGCAAGTGCCATTGGCAGATACAAGTGTTAGGATCCTTTTGTGTATCAATCAACATGGCTGCCTGATAAATAGTGGTCGATTTCAAAACACTTTTTGAATTACCGTAATGATTCGATTAAGCGCCCTCCTTCCAATAAGCGCCCCCATTCTAATAAGCGTCTCCATTCTTACAAGCGCCCCCATTCTAATAAGCGCCCCTATCGTGGATAACTGTCCCTACTGAAGTCATTGACCTGACGACATCGAATAGATAAAATCATGAACATTCACCGTACCGTACAGGTATATATTTACTGCTAAAATGAACAATTCTTTTAAAAGTAACAGAACTTTCAACAATTTGTTAACTGTTACAGTTTCTGTTATTGTTAGTTATTTTAATATTTATTTAAGTTTTGTTTTGAACATTATTGGCTGTTTCTCAAAAAATTAAATAAGTGCCCTGTCCCGAATAAACCCCCTGTCTCGAATAAGCGCCCTCCCTTGAGGTGCCAAAAGTAAATAAGTGCCCGGACGCTAAATCAAATCATTACGGTACCGTTATTACATGCTTCTTTATCAGGCAGCTTGGTACCCACTACCCAGACCACGCCCTAGCTCTGGTGTCAGCAGCTGGTTGGATCAAGAAGGAAGATTATGGTGAATCCAACCTGTTCTTTCGTCATGATATCAGCACCAGTCACACTTCTCCAGCTGTTAAGGGTATTTTGGAGGCGTGTACTGCGGAAAATGATGCAGACAAACACGTATCAAATTTACATGTAAGATGTTTGTGACATTTCTATTTTGTTTGAGATTGTAATTTAAACACCCCACTGACCATCTTGTAATAAACAAACCGTCACACCCTGGGGTGACATCCACACACTTAAACATTTAAAAACTACATGTTTTGTTATTTAAAGCATGTTGCACAGTACCACATGAAAGTGCTACTCAATAGATTTCATATCAATGGTCACACACTAGGGTTTTATCCACAGACTTAAAAGTTAGAACCACCTTGTACAGCATACTAAACAGTACCACATTAAAGTACTGCTCAGTAGCTTTCATTTGAATGGTCACACACTTGGGTTTATCCACAGACCTTAAAGTTAGAGCCACCTTGTACAGCATAATAAACAGTATTACATGAAAGTACTGCTCAATAGCTTTTTTGTCCAAACATTTTGATATAAATGACATTTGTTCTGCAAACAACAGTGAAATAAATTTCAACTTTAAATTTTAGGGATTACCTATCATGATAAGGATTGGAGCGGCAGATAGGACAGTGCACCCTTACTATACACGTCGCATGTTCCGTCTCTTGCGGCAACAGAGAACCAATGTCACCTACTCAGAAATAGCTGACAAAGAACACTGGTGGTGGGACACGTATAAGACTAATGACGGGGGTGTCGTGAATGATCCTGTCATTAGGAATTTTGCCGTTAGCCATGCACAGCATGCTGCAAAGCCTTCTGCAAGTAAGACTTTTTTTTATCAGAGCAGTCATTACTATTAAACTGGCTTCCTGCATTGTGTTCTTAGGCAAGACACTTTACCCCCATAGTGCCTCTCTCCACCCAGGTGTATAAATGGGTACCGGCAGATTAACTGCTGGGGGGTAACCCTGGTATGGACTAGCGTCCCATCCAAGGGGGAGTAGAAATACTCCTAGTTGCTTAATGCTACAGAAACCGGGATGAGCTCCGGCGTCATTGGCCACTAGGCTCAACAGCATGCTTTATCTTTACAGGCTGGCGCTGTGAGGGAGATGGAGAATGTGGTGAAACTGACGCGACAGAGAAATACAAACAAAATGAAATCACTGATAGAAACACTGCGGGAAGTGGAAAGTTCCGACTCACCATTTACAACCCTGTGGCAAATACAGGTAACATGTTGCTCAACCAGGCTATGTCAGGGAAAGGGGGAGGGTGGGGGTGGGGGGAGGTCTGATAAGCCTTCATAGCTTGGTGGTTTTATTGGGTCACTTTAGTGGGAGGCGTGGTGGCCTATTGGTTAGTTCGCCGGACTCTGGATCGAGCGGTCTGGGTTTGAGACCTGCCTGGGGTCACTGTGTTGTGTTATTGGGCAAGACACATTACTCTCATAGTGCCTCTCTCCACCCAGGTGTATAAATGAGTACCAGCAAACTAACGCTGGGGGGGGGGGTACCCTGCAGTGCTCAAAATAACGGCGGGTCAACGGACAATGTCCGTCCAAAATGACTATTTGTCCGGACAAAATTTTGGTTCGGCGGTCATTTTGACTGGTCACATACACAGCTTTCAAATAAATAACACACACTAAAAAATTTATTTGCAGTATTTCTTGAAATTTTACAGTAAAATCATAACATATCATAGCAGCCTGCAGTCACAAATTTGTAGAATACAGATGAGACGGTCACGCTCTGCGGATTTGTTAACGGTTTGCTTATAAATAAATAAAACAGGAAACATCCACGTCTGTAAATACGCTAAACAGACAACGATGAACATTACATCAATCAACGTCTGCTATTAACACGCGTATACAATTACAGTTTCAATTTCAATTTTAATGTCAGGTGGGCCGAGAAAAATAGCGCTCGTTAGAAGATTTAAAAAACTATATGCACCTTTAGAAAGTACAAGCTCGTAGCGCGTTTTTCACCAGCAAGATCATGAGAAAATAATAAAATAACTAAACGCTTTGAATGTTAAGTCAGCAATGTTTCTTTAAATTGTGCATATTTCGCAACTGAATGTGTCCCTATGTGTGCTGACAAGTTGACCACCCAAGACATGGTGCTATTTAAGTCGTTAAATGTAAAACTTTGCAGAGTAACATAACATTACGGCTACTGAGCATTTTGTTTTATGTAGAGTAGAACGCAGAAGAAATGGAAATTCAAAAAGCGAACATAATAAAATGACACTTTTAGCGATCAAAACAGGCTTATACTCTTTAACAACGAGTGTTTTAGCTTATGAGGCGAAATTTTTGGCAGAATAGGCTATTGCTTCAAAGTAAATACTCAATATTTTGACTGGTCAAAAACAAGACATGACCAAGCAAAAATTGATTTGGCCGGTCAACATGACCGGCCACTAGCATCCCATTCAGGGAGGAGTAGAAATACTCCTAGCCACTATGGGCCGCATGGCTCGAGGCTCCCCCTTTTTTTAGTGGGGTTGTGTGCAAGCAAGTGTGCTGCAAAGCTGCAAAAATGAGCTACAAGGCTTCAAAGCTCACTTACACATGCACTTTCCATCTAAACCACCAAGATATGCAGACTGATGTGAACATGGGACCATTCTTGCTTCAAAAGAGCCCGCCCAGAGTGAAGGTGTATTCTTTCTTGTTGTAACTTAAAGGGGGCCCAAAACATTTTCAACCCCTGAAATGTTGGAAAAATCAAGTGCATTGATCACCTGATAGGGAGGCTAACCACTGAGCTACTGTCGCCACTACAGTGGAGTAAATTCTTTAACTAAACATCTGCTCAAAGAAGTAATGATAGCCAGACATTTTCTTGCAGCTCTGTCACACTAGATAATGCTGAATTTCTAGTTATCAGTTGGTATCTATTTGTTATATCAAGTTCGTTAACAGTTTCTGCTACTCTTTGTGTTGTTACAATGTAAATGAATGGAGTGATACACTGTGTGAATCCTGACCATCGAATAAAATTCAGTGGCTCAGGTGGGACTTGAACCCAAGAGCAGTTCTTTTCTTGCCAGGATTCACACAGTGTATCACTTCATTCATTTATACGACTGCTCAGGATGATTCTAAACTAGAATCGAAACGTTGTGTTGTTGAATTTTTCAGGTTTGAGAGGTGTGCGTATCATGCAACAGACTGTTCCTTTCCGTCAAAGCTCAGTCGATATTCACTTTAATTCAAATCTGGTTGTCTTGACCACTGAAAATGTGGCCAGGCTCTGCCTCAAAGAGCCTTCTGTCTCCCCTGTTATGTGGCACCAAAGATCAGTTGAAATTGACGGTGCAGTGATAGGTGCTGTGGAAAGTCAAGGTAAGTTGAGTTTATGTGTGTTGCCTGGTGGGAGTGACTATTTTGCGCTCAGTTGATGTTGTGAGACTTCTTATTTTTTCATACACGAGGTATAAATCACATTTAACTTCTTTTTATGTTAAAAAAAGATGAGACCAAGAGGATTCGAACCCGGGTCGCCGGCATACCTAGCGGGAATGATAACCACTAAGCCGCCGACGACCAGCTGCCAGAATCCTGATCTTTTTAGATAGAAATCCTAACCCTGTTATAAAAGCTAACCGTAAGCAACCCAAGCTAAAAGGGGCTAACCGAACGCTATTTAAGCTACCAATAACCGGAGTGCAATTCAGGCTAACTTGAGCACTAGCTAGGCTAACCGCAGTGCTGTTTAGTATTCACTACATGAACTGAGTGTTATGTGGTATAAAATAATATGCCATGATGTGTCTTGCTATTGTCTCACAACATCAACTGAGTGCTAAATAGTAAGTCCCATTGCCTGGCTGCACTTGTTCTTTTATTTTCTGCCTGGCCTAACTTGTGTTGTCAACAAACTGCTAACTATAAAGGTGACCTGATAAAATGCTGGGGGTAAACTGTGATGGACTAATATCCCATCCTGGGATGGGGATGCCTGTCAGTAAAATTTGAATTATGTTAAAGGGACCGTGTCACGGATTTTAGCCAAACTTAGGCATAGGAAATAACCTTCAAATTCGCTTAAATATATAAAATAACCTTTTAAAACAGTGAAGGAATATTTAAATGACACACCAAATGCAAAAGAAGGTAAGGATGGCCAAAAATGTCGAAGATTGAAACGGATTGCGATTTGGGTTTTTGAAATATGGTCCGGCGGATCAGTTTTCAAAGTTACTCTTGTCTGCTTGTAACTTAACGTTATAACGCCCGGGAGAAACATTTGGCTGCAATGAAGCTATGGCTTTGTCATTTGGAATCGTAGAATTAATTTCTTTGCAAACATTTAGTACCATAGCGAATATTTGGCAACATTTATTAACATAAAATTAACTTAGCCGTGACACAGTCCCTTTAAACCACTAAAGGAGACCAGTCTGGGCCTGGCTCAAGCTTTTTTGATACCATTTTTCATGCATGATCAGTCTTAGACTAAACTGCCAACACAGTACGACAGTGCTTTTTATTTCTTCATGTGCAATCTTAAATGAGGCCACATGATAGCTTAAGTGTCAGGGTTCTTTCCTGGACACCCTAAGGGAGACAAAAATCTATAATTTAAACCCCTAAGCAAGTAGAAAAGCATCCGTGTCTTTCATGTGGAGTTCCCCCCCCCTCTCCTGGGAGGAGGGTGGGTAGTGCTTAATACTCCTTCATGCTGCAGAAACTAAAAAAAGTGCTTGCCAAATCAATCATCATTGTGGTCTAATAATTTTATTAGGATTAGGACAGACAGAAATGGCCTAAAGTGTCCTCTGGGGCATGAGGAGGTTAAGTAGGTAAGTACAGGGCTGTACTTAGGATTTTTTTGTCTGTGGGGGCAAGTTTTCCTGGCAGGGGGAAACTGTTTTTTTTTTTTTAGTTTAGTTTTTTCTTTTTTTTTCTTTAGTTTTCCTGCAGGGGGCAACTGCCCCCTCCCCCTCCCCCCCCCCCCCTTGCTAGGTATAGCCCTGAAGTAAGTAGGACAGACAGACGTTCACACTCAGAGTCCACTACCCTGAGGTTAGTATCAAAACACTTGACTTGTTCTTTGTATTTTGTATCACGCAGCTAGCCAAGACTGTGTTATTTCTCTGTGCAAGTCTGATGGGTCCATATGGGAACCCTGTCAGGACGCCTTTTTTGAGTCCGAATTCACAAGAGGTCCTGCCAATATAGGACCTGCTAGAAGGGTTGCAGAGGGACCCTTTCTAATTGTTACAGGTTTGTAAGAATAAGAAACCAAGCTCAGACAGGTTTTAAAATTTTATAACTGTCTTTTTAAAGACAGACAGACAGATAGACAGACACAGTCTTTATTTAATTATGAGACTCAGGGTAGTCTGGCCTTTCAGGGGCTTAAAAGTTACTTTCTATCAACAGGAGCCATAAGCACTAAAAAAATATATATAAAAAATATATACTGGTATGCCATAAAAACTATTTACAATGTAATTTTAAAAGTAATGTATTGTATAAAAACTTAATGAAACTTAATTGAACAATTTATCTATAACATATACATTTTGAGTACCCTTGCTTTTACAAGCATTATTCCCTTGTTTCTGTTTCCATTATTTGATATATCACTACAAAATTAATACCGGTAACTTCAAAGACTAAGTACATAACATTTTTTTAACAAAAATACAAAATACAAAAAATTATATCCCACTTTTCATTCTAGCTCTATACTTATTTACCAAGAATAAAGCAATGTATTTACAGTATGGTAGCTCTCTGTATAATTGCAAGTTACATCGTATTTTGGCCAGCCCCTAAAGCGAGGCAACTACAATTGACCAGTTTTACGCATTAATTTTACTAATCACGTGGATTTTTGTAATTAAACCTGCTGTTATTATTTGCAATATTTACAAAATCAGTTTAAGACTTTTGTTCAAGTACAGCAAGACAAATAGATCATCACTATCTTGCTTTGTACAGCCTCCCAAAAAGACAAAGTAGTATTATCAGAGAACAAAACTATATTACAATAAAGAATCATTTCTTTTATCATGGGGGGGGGGGGGGGGGGGGCAATAGAGATAAAGGGAAGAAAACTGATATTAGCCAGTATCCTCTTTCCCCTCCCTCTCCACCCTCCTTTTTCTTCACTTCTCTTTAGGGTGAATGCCTATGACACAGTGTTTTTAATTACTTCCAGGTTTCTAATGTACAGAATTACTTTTTAACTGAAGAAAACCTAAGGTGTAAAATACAACAAAAGGTGCAAAATACAACAAAAAAGTAACAACAAACCAAAAATAAACGACGGCAAACTTAATTTAAGATTCACTGTCTTTAAAGGGACACTGTCACCAGTTTCACTTCAAAAACTCAATAGTGGTCCAATTTTGTTAAAAATCACCATCCAAGTGTACTGAAGCGATAAACAAGTGATGTTATTGTAATGCCATCAGGAACTGTAGATCTCAAGTTTTTTCAAGTTTTGTCCTTGTGAACTGGAAAAACACCTAAAAATTATTATGGCTCCCTTCTTCCTTCAACAACTATTTACTATATATCTCCATTTTGATGTACTGGGTGCATTTCATGTACGAGAAGACCTATTTGCCAATTTTAGTACTTTTTACCGAAAAGCATGAAAATCCCCGTGACAGTGTCCCTTTAAAGTCGAGGAAATCGACCGCGATTTTCGGCACGAGTGTTGCTAAGAAACATGACGTCAACAACTCATGCTGTCTTTTGATTGGACAACTTTATGGTTTAGTTTGACTAATGCCAGGGCGTTTCGACGTGAATATGCTTAAACATTAGATTTACAACAACAATAGCAAAAGGTCCAAAAAATGTCAAAACCAGAGTCCAGAGAAAACTCACTTCTCTGCCGAGCACTCGGATACCGGAAGTGCAGGTATCCCGGAAGTAGTTTTTAAAATCTTTCTTGTCTTGGCGCGTTTCGAATATCTTCGTGTTGGTTTTCTGCTCTCCATAATCGCTGTTTTCCACGGTCTCAACCACGCTTTTCAAGCAGCTCTTGAGTCTAGACATCTTGTACAGTGGAAAAAGGTACAAGACTACGTTCTGGGTGATGTCTAATACGGCAGTGACGACGATCTCTTGGGTCTTCAGTTTGTACTGATCAATGACAACCTTGGCGTGGGGGATTCCGTGGGGGATTCCGTTACTTCCTGTTCCCGCGGAAGAAATATTCCCGGGGGGAATTACCACAAGAATGTACGGGATTGAATGTTTTCCAGCTAATCGGTGGGGAAAAGCCTTGATACTTTCTTGTGTCAGAGCTAAGGTTTGGAAGTCGGTCGTTGCGGCCGCTGTAGCACTAGCTGGCATAATGTACATCGTATGGTTTGTGGTGATCACTGTTTCAATCTTTTCCACGATGGAGAAAATTTCCAGTGCCGAAGCCAACAGAAGCAGGGCGATGTAGAGCGCCAAGAAAAAGCGGAAGGCTTTCTCCGTGTCCTTGATTACGTTTTTAATCTTTATGGCTTGTTTCCTGGCTTGGTCTTCGCGTGGATACTGCCCGTTTTTCAGCTCTCCCTCAAACTTTTCCACTTCGCAGCTCAGAAACAGCAGCATGTTCAGAAACACGTAGAAAACCGGCAGGGCGAAAGCTCGACTCAGTGTGTAAAACACCGCGTCAATCACAATTTGCACGGGAGGAAAGGTTTCACCGTTTCGCCCCTTGATAATCGTTCCGTTTCTGTAGCTAGGTACAGGCATGAAGTCGGGAATCAACATTTGTGAGACATGCATGCCGATTGGAAGAATGAAGAGAAAGATGATGGAGCCGGCGAAGAACAGCGAGGTAGACGAAGCCCTTCTTGATACATCTTCTTTCGTAATGCTCAACTGCTTTAGAAGATTCTCCAGGTTACCCATCAAGAAAAACACTAGACCGGTGTGCTGATTAACGATCCAACTGAGCCCGTACGCCATGTTTTTTATGTCCGTGAGCGGACAAAGCCAATCGACTTCTTGTAGAGTTCGCAATGAGCTGAAAAACCCCATCGAGTATGCAAAGAACGACCACATTATTGCAACCACTAAGCCCTGCCAAACCGCGTACGCGATCCGACAGGCCTTTCGTGGAAGATTCTTCGCTTCAATAAAATCGCTCACGGGTGCAAACCACTGGCCAGAGAGGAAGAAATACCACTGAAGCAAAGGATTTAGCAAGTCCATGTACATGTTGTCTTGTGGCTCGTCAGGGTCTTCATCAGGGTTTTTATCAGGATTCCCAGGTTCTCCTTCCGTTTGAAGAGCCCATTCTTCAGTGTCAACTTTAAAATTGTCTTCATCATCGACTTCTAGATCTTTGCCAAACTGTTTGTATCCTTCCATTTTCAGCCTTCTTTCTCCGAAAAGGATAGTCTACTATGTTAAATCGACTTTATCTCTTTTGTTCTACAAGGGAAACCCCCTTTAAGGCAATTCTGTGTTGTTATTGGCTGGTTGGGTATAAGTCATTTTCCCCGAAATACTCAAAAATTACCGAAGCTGAACTCGATTGAAATGAAACTTTATTCTTTCAGTATTTTAGATGCAAACCACGCCGTATAATGGCTCAAAATTCACAAATAGGTTTCGAAAATCCCCAATAAAGGCTATAGTTGATTACAATGTTGTATTTGGCCTTGTTTTTATAGTTCGATTATAGAAGTCACGGGATTGTCACGAGATCACAACGCGGTTTTGTTATTCATTTGAATTCGTAATTCAACATTAATTCATTTTCGCGAATACCATTAAAAATCTCGATGATTTGGTAAGTGCAGAATGCAATATGGAACAATTGAAAGTATGTTGTTTTATATATGTTCGTGTTTATTTGCTTTATTTTACTTTCGGAAAAACTGTTCACAGGCTACTTGTATTCTTTCCCAGGTGTTCCTTACGCTAATCTTTGCAAACGTAACACGACACTTTTGTTCGTTTGTAACAAAATACTTTTGTCTTCCTTGAAAATGCGATAACATGAAACTTTTGTTTTTTGTTTGTTTTACGGCGGCATCGATGACATTTGTTTAATTTAATTAAGTTACGGTTTAGACTGCACGAAAGACGATTCTCAAAAACTAAAGAAACAAATCTAATCAAAAAACATATTTTTCGACAGGTTTTTTAAAACGCAGTACAGCTAGGATATTTGTTTCCTGGTTATCAGGTGTTCACGCCGAAAATCCCGGTGCAAGTTTTTGCATACCTAATTACGAAAGCGCCGTGAAAGTCTCAAAATCTAATTTAATTAATTTGCGGTTTTTACTTGGCGCCAAGAAGTCTGCAGGAAGCCTACCGCAAACACGCAATACAAGCGATGTTCATGATAGTTCCAGAAAACAACGTAGACTAATCTGCGCATGCGTTTGGTGTAAATTACGTTGAGTAGTACCACAAGGAGAGCAAAGGGTTTTCTGAAACAAATATATACGTTTGAGATCTACATATGAAAGTAACGTAGATGTGCTCCAGGTTTTACCTAGGGGTACGGTCAGGTGCTCCCCACCCCCACCCCCTCCACAAGGAATAATTAATTAATTGATATTAATTAATTAATTGGTGATTAAAAGTTTACACCATAGTGCTTTAGCGCCTGAGGGGTTTAGCAAACGACAACCCACCAAACCATCACAATAGTGCATTCTGCACTAAAAAGCATGTCAAACAGAAGGGAAGTGTCAAAAAGTGATAGATATTTTATGTTTTACTGCAAACACTGGCGTGCATTTGATATTTTTGTATAAGCTCCAAAACACACCAGACAATAACATCTGTGTTATTGTTTTATTTAAATCAGTCTACCTAGGTCAATTCTGCAAAGAACGTGTCTGCCCAGGAACTATTTGAGTAACTTTCACTTTCTGAGAATGCTTTGCATTTGACCTGCTTTGCTGTAATTTAATGCAACAAAATCTAGTAGTAAGACTGGCAACAAATCTTGAAACTTACGCAAAACCAAAAGTTAGAGAATAGTGACGTAAATGCAACCAAATCCTGAATTCCGAGAAATGTTAATAAGAGATAGAGACGCTTAAGATTTCCAATGGCTTAAATTATTTTAGGCTAAAATTTTGGTACGCGCAATCCGAGACGTAGATAATTTTTTTTGCAAGTTTTTCGTTCATTATCCGTCTTGACATAAAACAATCTTTTTCTGGTTTACTGTAAAATTCTGAAAATAAGCCCTTTGCTTTTATTTGCTACATGTTCCTCTAAGGTACGGTTATATTAGGGGAGGGCCTATATACAGGGGTGGAGTGGGTGGTATTTTCGGATGGAAATTTGCGTTTCTGACCTTTTGGGTTTCTCTTTAGACGGAATACTATAACTCGCATTTCTTTGGTGCATATAGAAAAACTACATGGTAAAACTCTCTACACATAACAATATGAAACCCAGAACAAGTTTTACAGTCGCTCTGAGCATTCTCTAACGACAAAAATACTAAACAAGCCACACAAGAGCTATCACTAAGTCCAAGGGCTCATTTTCGAGAGAATTTTTGAGTCAGAGATTTAGGGGCCCAACCGCGGTCCAGGGGCTTTTCCCTCCGAAATTACCAAGGGTAAAGCCGTGGGAACGAGGTTGTTAGGGGACTTTTTGGGGGGGGGGTGGGGGTGGGGGGCTTATTTTCGTAATGTTTACTATTATTTAGGAGTTTGTTGTCGATTTTAAGGTGATTTTTCTAAAAACTTATTAACTCTTGCAGGTACCTCGTCCCAACAGAAACACGTGACCACAGTACTGAGACAGTTTGCAGTGTATATCGCAAATCTCTTCTTTTTAACGTCCGACGCCTGGGCACCAGTTGTCTCCGACGCTGAGCTGGACGAGGAAACCGCTGAACAGTACAACCTGATTCTCGTGGGCAGTCCGCTGGAAAATTCTTGGGTTGAAAAGTATCATGGGAAGGTGCCACTGCAATACAAGGATAAGTCACTAGCGTTAGGTACGCTTTGCTATTTCTGGGTCCTAGATCGTAAAATTTTCTGTTACTTTAAGGGTACAGTTTGACCGCGGTCAAACGATAGAAATATGGTTTACTAAATTTTTTGGGCTTTACTAAAAAAGTTTTACGTGTTTGAAAACAGGTAAATACGGACTTGTCGGCGCCGCAAATTTCCCTTTCGTAAACGGTCGTTGCCATTTGAAACGGTCGATGCCATTTCTCAGAACGGTCGTTGCCATTTGAAACGGTCGATGCCATTTATACTTTGGACCAAATCGCATGAAAGGATCTTTCAAACTTCTTGAGAGTATCAGATGTTTGTTTAGAAATGTCAAGCGATTCCAAAAATTATTTTGGTTTTCTAGTTGACGAAATATCCGAGCTTCGGTATACCATAAGATCGCTATGTTCTCGACACTTGTAAAAAATTTGGCTCAGCCCGGCCCGGAAGTAAGAAATATTGAAACAGAAAACTGCAGAAAACCTCACGCAAACGAATGAATGGATGAATATCTCCATTTACTTTAGTAATCTAATAAGAATATTCTATGCCTGTTTTGAAATGCCAAGCGCTTCTTAAAATTATTTTGGTTTCGAAGTGGACGAGTTCAGGGCGAATTCTTCGAGCTTGTGCATACCGGCATGCCGAATGGCGAGAACGTAGCGATTTAATAGTATGCACAAGCTCGAAGAATTCGTCCACTTCGAAACCAAAATAATTTTAAGAACCGCTTGGCATTTCTAAACAGGCATAGAATATTCTCATTAGGTTTAATACTAAAGTAAATGGAGATATTCATCCATTCATTCGTTTGCGTGAGGTTTTCTGCTGTTTTCTGTTTCAATATTTCTTACTTCCGGGCTTAGCCAAATTTTTTACAAGTGTCGAGAACATAGCGATCTTATAGCTAGTTTACAGGCATGCCACTGAAACAGAGGATACAAATAATTTATAAATGAACATAACAAGGTTAAAAATCCCAACTGGCAGGAGGCAGACCAGTTGGCTATATACAAAGCGTGGTCGAGGATTTGAACTCGGGACAACCGAGAAACAAATCCAGCTAGTGGCAAGGGCAGGTCTTGAACCGGGGACCACCGGATTACTATACCAGCGCCCTAAACCACTCGGCCACGCTTGCCTCCGACCGACGCTTGCTTGACCGCGGTAAAGGGTATAGCATGCTCATCTGTCTTCAAACCTTTATGGCTTAGAAAAAGAACTTTCCATGCAGTTTCCCCTCCCAAGCTAAGAAAAACGTTTATTAAAACTTGCTTTCCTCTGTTCTCCACAGGTGGCTGTACCTTTTCTTCTCCCCAGACCGGCGCGGTTTTCTTGGCGCCACACGCTGGCTCCCGCCTGGCTCTAGTTATATCCGGGAATTCCATTGAAGGAATTCGAGACGCCGTGCACTTAGCCACGCCCACGATCCCACCAATGACGAGATCCCCGTTTTCAAATATGGTCCCGGACTACGTCATCACTGGGCCGCTGTTCCGCGCTCGTGGGCCTGGGGGCTACTTGTGTTCCGGGTTTTGGAATAACCGCTGGGGGTATGGGAGAGAGACTTCGTCGTGTGTGTGTTGAATTTTGAGGAAGGTCACGCTTGCGGATAGAACAGAAATAAAAAAGACTGATCAAGTACTCTCATCTTAGAACCGGTTTGAATCGAAGATAGCAAGGCTAGTGTGGAAAAGCCAAGAGATTTAATTAGTCAACCAAGTTGACAATAAACTCCTTTGTTATAGAAAACCATCACTTAATGAAATCATTAAAACAAACGAACAAAGTCGAATTTGATTCAAACTTTTTACGTAGACGCAAGCCGTCCATTCATTTTCTCTATTTTATCAACACGTAAAGTAACCATTCTCGCCCCCATAGCCCTTTCGTTTCTTTTAGCCGGCTGAGCCTTGGCACGAGGAAACGAAGGGCTCTGGGGACACAGAATTTCCAGTCCTAGATTCTACGATTTACGGTCTTCATGTATGCAGTCATGACGTTTTAAAAGAATGTATGAGAGAGTCGTTACGTTTTCAACTTCCGTTTAGGAATTCTTTGTTCCAAACAGCCAATTCAAAAAATTCGAATTAATTCAAAAATCGTATGTCCCCAGAGCCCTCCGTTTTCTTATGCCAAGCCGGCTAAGAGAAACGAAAGGGCTATGGGGACGAGAATGGGTAAATAACGCGACAATCAAAAACTAGCTGAACTGTTATTGTTTGCAATATTTATAAAATCAGTTTAAGACTGTTGTTCAAGTACAGCAAGACTAATAGATCATCTCTATCTTGCTTTGTACAGCCTCCCAAAAAGACAAAGTAGTATAATCAGAGAACAAAAACTATTTTACAATAAAGAATCATTTCTTTTGTCATAACGAAATGGCAATGGCCCTGAGTGGGGAAGGGCGGGGGCAAAAATGACAAGGTGACGTCGAGAAAGAGATAAAAGGAAGAAAACTGAGATTAGCCAGTACCCTCTTTCCTTTCCCTCCCCACCCTCCTTTTTTTTCACTTCTCTTAAGGGTGAATGCCTTTGTCACAATACTTTAAATTACTCCCAGTTTTCTAATGTACAAAATTACCTTTAAATTGAAGAAAGCCTCAAAATAACAGTTTTCTTAGGTGTAAAAACAACAAAAAAAGTAACCAAAAATAAACGACAAACGACGGCAAACTTAAGATTCACCATCTTTAAAGTCGAGAATATTAGACCGCGATTTTCGGCGCGAGTGTTGCTAAGAAACATGACGTCAACAACTCGTACTGTCTTCTAATTGGAGAACTTCATGGATTAGTTTGACTAATAGAGAGATTAGACAGGACGTTATACGGCAAACGCGAGATTGCCTTTCATTTTGTTACCTTTTTACTGAATTCTAAAATTTCTCCCCTTATGTTTGCAGGAAAAATAGACGTCATGCTTAATCTCTCTAATTCAAGGGCGTTTTAACGTGAATTGCTTAAACATTGGATTTACAACAACAACCGCAAAAGGTCCAAAAAATGTCAACACTAGAGTTCAAAGAAAGCTTACTTCTCTGCCGAGCACTCGGATACCGGAAGTGCAGGTATCCCGGAAGTAGTTTTTAAAATCTTTCTTGTCTTGCCTCGATTCGAATATCTTCGTGTTGGTTTTCTGCTCTCCATAATCGCTGTTTTCCACGGTCTCGGTCACGCTTTCAGGCAGCTCTTGAGTGCATGAGCTATAGGATAAGTCGAGTTTGTTCATATTAAAAGCCAATCTCTTATGCACCTATCATTGTTAAGCCCGAGGGGGGGGGGGGGGGGTCGGCCTAACCACGGGAATTTAATCGTGAGGTAGGGCCCCAGGGTAGGGATTTTCGGGTCGTATATGAAGGTTTGAAGGACATTTGACCACCTTTCATGGGGATTTTGGCCAATTATTTTGTGTCGGGGGTGGGGAATTTGGGGGTAGGTATACCTACATGTGAACCACTAAGCTAATTTGCATTTGAAGAAAATAAAGTTTTATCGGCTACATTCCAGAAGCAGTAGTAGATTCTCCGATGATAATCAGTTGCACGCCGTATGCAAATAATTGTATTATATATTCGAGACGAAAACATCAAACAAAGACGTGCTCTTGCAAGCTTAAATTCGTCAAAAAACCTGCATAAAAACTATTTCAAAAACTCAGTCGTTAAAGCCGATTTTCGAAGCTTCAATATTTACAACAACAATAAGTGAATAGATTTGAATATTCATATTTGTAAGTTGTGACCGTGCGAACAAACACACGCATAGAGTTCAACGCCTGTGTTTTCCTGGTCTTTCCTGTTCATGCTGCACCGGCAAAAAAAATCACTCGGTGCTTGTTTAATCAATTTAAGACAATCCAGCTTATTCCATAACGAATGCCTTCAAAACTAACGACAATAATCACAAAACTATCCGGTTGCCAAACCTTTTTTCGTCCATGTGGGAAAGGCTGGAGTTTGTCGCCTTGTTCATACCTAAACTAGGGGATTGAGAGTGTTTATTGATCTTACGAGCTCAACACGGAATTAAAAAACAATACCCATTGTTTGTTCGGCTTAGTGATTGGCCAAAAACCAAAATCTCCTAGCAACGGTAAAATTTTTTCCTACCCAGTGTTTTTTCGACGTTTTTGCTTGTTTACAAGCAAAAATGGTAGAATAGGGGTTAGTAGACAAAATTTGGAACCACATATTTGTAAACTCTCAAGGGACTTTTTTAATTTCTCAAGGGACTGTTTTAATTTCTCAAGGGATTACTTTCCGCTGTGGGTGATCACTTGCGATTTCGTGGAAAAAACGTGACTTGTCACATTTACAAACGTTATATAACAATTTTAAAAGTGACATGTCAGCTTTCTTATCTCAACGCACGTGTTTCTGAAAGGCGATCTATAAAAAGCGTCGCACAAACAATGGATTGCGTAACTAAAACACGAATAAATAATCACTAGCACTTACATCGCGTTGAGAGCAATGTTGCATGAATCGGCTTTACAACATGCGATCGTATCTACGCAGTTCGAGTGGAATTTCAGTCAAAGACAGCAAAATTCTTTCGTATTTCATCTTCAAATATAATTCGAAAGCATTCACTGTATATGTGGCTTTTGTTTAATCCTGGGTCTTGATATCCGACCCTCGCCGAGCCTAGACAAAACGCAGCTTGAGTGTAACGATTTGTTTACGCAATGTTTTCTCCGACAGTAGTCGGAAATATCCGTATTGTTTTTCGTGCTTTTTCATGGAGCAATCGTAACGATACGGCCTTGAACACATTGAACGGCGGTCTACCTATAACAATTCAAATATAGCGTCGCAAAAACAAAGCGTCGAACGCATATTTTGCTGTTTCATTTCCGTAATCGACTGCCTCGAAAGGTCCTTGCAGTTTTAAAGTATAGAATTGTCAGATCTCGCTGAAATTTGCACTGTTTATTTGTGTAATGTTAAGGAATATGTGTATAAATACCCGGCGCGAACGAGCCATTTTTGACAAAATTATATGGCTGCATTTCCTCCGCGAAGATAGGAAATTGTTAAATTAAACTACAAAGAAACTGTAATGATAAGTTCGAAGAACAATGCACAGGATAAACCTTCGACTCATACTTCATGCAAAAACGTCGATATCTCGAAGAGACTTTGATTATTATTTCGCCATAACTCCAAATGCAAATTATTTTAGCATCCAGGTCTTCTCGGTTAAATAAAAGCCTGGTTACTCATGTGTTGTAATCGAACACGAAAGTAGGACCGAAAGATGAAGAGAAGAGGCCCTGCCAGGGGGGGGGGGGGGGGGGTCCGTGTCGCTTGTCTAAATTTAAAAATGTGCCATGTCGCTGTCGGTAATTAAATTGAAGGAAAATTGCTTGTCCTTGTCGGAATTTAAGTTTTTTCCATAAGGGTGTCGTTTGTCGCAATTTTATTAGTATGCTGTCGCTACTTTTTGGGCCATGTCGCTTGTCGGAGTTTACCCTGGCAGGGCCTCAGAGAAGGCAACTTTAGTGGTAAGATATTGGCTTTTAATATAACCAAACTCGACTTATCCTATAGCTCATGGTTCTGGGTGATGTCAAGAACGGCCGTGACAACGATCTCTGGGTCTTTAGTTTGTACTGATTAATATCATTTCAGTTTTTTAGAACCACGCCGTATGAAGGCTCAAAATTCGCGAAAAGGTTTAGCAAAGTATTTGCCCGTATTTTTACAGTTATGTAATTTTAAACACAGGTTGCCCAAGCTCCTAAAGGAGCCGTCAACATGTAGACCACAAATGACATTGCGTAATAACGTTATTATAAGGGTTAGCATAAAAACGGCCAATTGCTCTAAATACTACATTTGCAAAGGAACTGAAATAAAAATGGCTTACCTCTTGTATTACTTGCATCAGTTTGCCTTCTCCGAATTCCTCTTTCGACGGTTTAGCTTTCCCTAAAGAAAAACTAGTTTTTCTTTACGGGAAGAAAGAATTTTTCTTTAGGGAAAGAACTAGAAAAACTAGTTTTTCTTTGTATGGGAATATAACGATCGCAAAAAGTAATTCAAAATAGAGGGAAAATATCCAATAAAATCTACTTACCCATGGCCACCCTCTTCACTGTATATCTTGAGTTTCTATGCCGTTTGGAGGCGTTTTGAAGCGATTCCAGTGGGTTTTAGCACAGGCGGCCCAGGCGTGGTATGTGATCAATGTGATATATAATTTGGCCGATTGCGTTAGTCTGGTTCAGCCGTTTGAGACAATGTATAAGAAAGCTTCGAAAATGGCTGTTTTATGCTAGAGACAATAATGTCGTCTAGACGACTTTAACGTCTAAGACGTTAAAGGCGTCTGGTATAAAAACGGGACGCATTTAGTAGACAGCTTTTCAGAAAAAAAATAAAAAAAGACTGGGTTCGACACTCGGAGGGCACTGGACACGAAGACATAAAGCCATCAGACGTTAAAGGCGTCTGTCTTACTCAGAAGTGTTTACTAATTGTTTGTTGGGCTTTGATGGTTTAAACGCGTCTGGTACTTTGTTTGATGGTAATACATTCATTGGGCTTAGTACAATCGGGTCTCCAGTTTTCACTGACTTGTACTCTGCTATCTCCTACTAGGAGTAGGGGTAGCCGAGGGGGGCCCGTGCCCTCCCCCCCCCCTTCAATTTTGTTGGTAACAGTTGGGAACAGTATATTTTATTTTGAGTTAATAAGCATCCGAGGCGAAAATGTGTATTGTAAAGGCATTTTAAGTTCAAATGTGTGTTAAATTTCCTTCTGGGAGCCAGAAATGTCAGTCGGGTCCACACTTCTTGCTAACTTTTTAATTACTGCAAGTTGTTGGGCTTTCGTTTCGTTTTTCCGCGTTTCGTTTTTCAGTTGGGGTCAAATTGTGTGATTGTTAGAAGCCTTTATGTATTTCAGACAGCAATAAATATTCAAAAATGGCTTTAAAATGGCTTGAAAGTAACATCAAACTGCTTCTCTGAAAGTGTTCCAAAATGCACCAAAATTGCACTAGAGCGTGTCTGAATTTTCAAAATTTTCTAGGGGAGAATGCCCCCGGACCCCCCTCCCCCTACAAGGGATGGGGCCCCGGCCCATCCAAATAAGCCCCCCCCCCCGAAGTTCTAACCTTTGGGCCCCCTCGCTCCAAAATTCGTTCCTACGGGCCTGTACACGAAGTCTGCTTTCCTTTTTGTGCACAACCGCTGATAGGTTCAACGAAGACGCGTGCATGTGCTTGATACAAGGTCGCGGTCGGGTTGGTCGGTTGAAATCGGTTCAGTTTCTGCGAACGCTTCAATCATGTTCAATTTTATGCCACACACGATAGACGGCCATTCTCGACCCCAGGGCGCGGCGCAACGTTTGTAGACATTAGTCGGCCTTTGTTCGTGGTCGATTTACACCTTATACGACTTTCTCGCATGCAACAAGCTTAATACTAAACTTACAATAGGAATACGGCATGAATTAGGACCATTTAAACAACAAGTGCCAGTTGATGGCGACATCACTTGTCCGCGATGTGACTGAACCACGCGGTTTTCGTCCAAGAAGTTCCTAAGCAACTGCATGTATGACGTGTTTATACGCGCGACGGCTTTTGGAGTCATGAGCCCTCGCGCTAGTTTTTGATTGGATGAAATAATTCGGAAACTCTTCGAGTGTTTCAAAGAAGATTTGACATAACTGGCACTTATTCCTCCGACTGTACACGCGAACGAGTCTGTGGTAAGAATGCAGTAGGCTGATTCACAAGATGCGATTCGTGTTGTAGTAATGGCGTAAGCGGCGCGTGCATGCGGTAATCGTAGGTTAAATCGTACCGTCTAATTCGACCCTAACGCGGTTTTGGGGAGGGGAGGGAGGGAAACAGCCTGCCGCAGGCGTGAGATTAGTCTGCGCGAAGAGTCAGCCCGAAGAATGTCCAGTTATTCCAAATATTTAAAGTTAAACAAGGTCATCAAATTAGCTAACTATATTCTGCCCTTTTCCATTTCTCTTCTTCTACTTGTTTTGCTTTATATTTATCTTTGTAATTTTGGAATGGAAAAAAATAAAATGAATAATGAAATGAAATGAAATGAAGATCAAACAGTGAGTAAGTCAATAAATCAGCGTTTCCTGAAACGCTGATTCCAACAGTTTTTTTTGGCAGAACAGAACACAGATAAAAATTACCAGCGACTCAAGATAATGTTTAAAAAGTGTTTATTTGTTGTTTACTTTCATGACAATATACGTTCCATGGTCAATTTGAACAAATCGCTTTAGTTTGTGACCCATACAAGAATGGAGACATTAAATCGAAATTGGAGAGTTGGAACGAAATTCACTTTCAGGTGAATACTTGATGATCTTTTACGACTTCCTGTTTCAGGTGACGAAAAATTGTTCTTAGATGGTAGTTTAGTAGTAATGTACTACACTCTGAGGCAAATTTGCCTTAGAGATGTAGTACATCACTACTGCCCGCCGACTGGAACAAATATGGGGACAAAAATGGATTCAAATATTGGAATCAAATATTAGAATCAAAAACTGAAATTCAAACCCTAGAAAACCAAGCCTGTAAAACCAAGCCTGTAAAACCAAGCCTAACTCAACCCTAGGTTCAAAATAAAAAAAAACTTCTTATACTCTTTTTTAAACTTTTTTTATACTGCGTTCGAATGGGATTGTCTTATATGGGTCCACTTGCTACCCAGACTGTACTCTTTTTTACATTGCTCACAAAACCATCGTGTATTTCGCATATAACGGGCTTTTGTGCGCCTTATAGCTTTCATTTTGTCTTCTTTGGTAAACCATCTCTGGTATCGGGCATTAACAATATTATCATTCCAAAACATCAATTGTTATATATTAATAACACAATATATTAATTTCTTATATCATTAATAGTGCGTTTAAACAAGCCTTGATATCATAACTGAAATATCAATCTGGAAAATCAAGCGAAGCCGAGTTTTATGCTGTTTTTATTATCATGGTAAATCTCTTGTACTGAATATCTGTTGTGAATTGTCTTCTAAAACGATTATGATTTTTGTTATTTTTGAATTCATTTTTTCTTTTTCAAGGTCGGATAATACACTGTTTAAATCATTGTAAATGTTACATAGGTATTTGCTTGTTTCATTTTCTTCATTTAATAATTTTGTTAATGGCTTGCAATATTCATCTTCCTTTAGTTTTTTATCTAAATATACTAAAGTGTCTAAATTTTCATATACCAAATCTCCGAGTTTTGATAATTCTTTTAATGTTACGATATACTTCAGTGTGTTTATTGCGTCATCAGACATATTTTTGAATGTATTTGCTTTGAAACATATTTTCTTTAAATTTTCCATGTTTATTTTCATGTTTGTCATTTATCTATATATATAGTGTATGTTTTTATTTTTATGCGTTTTTTCATGAATCTCTTATAGTTTAATTGAAAAATCTTGGATCTTAGTGCGTTTAAAAATCAAATCGCTCGCTCTGCTCAAACCCTAGGTCAAATTAATATCCATAAGGATATGTTTCTATACAGCTTTCCGATATGTGTTTTATTGCGCGCTTGTCATATCCAAAGCTGTATACCTTTTCCTCATATTTGTTAACAATTTGTTTATTCTGTCTGGTTATCTTATTTTCATTTACTAATGTGAGTTCTTTAAAATCGCCCTTAACCATCTTAATCATATTTGTGTGATTTAGTATTTGTGAATTTTCATGATTAAGGGAAAAACCTTTAATAACACATTTCTGTTTATTATCGCCATATATGAAACTGTAGTTTTTAGGGCCACCGCTTACGAAGGTACCTTTTATAACATCACCGTCTAACTCATCTGTTAAATCGCCTAGCATATCGCCTGTTTCTATTGTCTTACCATTCAGGGATTCGATATACACAATACTATCTGTATCAAAATATAATACCTGTTTATCTAAATAGTCTAGTTTTTCATATAACATTAGTCGAGCTGAGCTAGTTGTAAAGCATGCAATGTATATATTCGTATTATAGCTGTTATCAACGAACTGATTTTTGTAAGTGTAGCTCATTTGAACCATTTCTTCATTTATGAAATTCATGTTTAAATTATCTATTGTGTCGTCGAGAAGTACTTGATAAAATTCATTTATGTCAGTTACGTATTTACATTGATTCATGTTATTTCGTTGCCCAAATTTTCCCCAAAGACTGTTTAAACACATCTTTGCAATGGCTCGTAAGCCTGAATTTTCATTTAATTCACCTAAATCAATATCTAAATTCTTTTTGACTTTATTTCTGAAATTCATCTCGTCATTGTTATTTTTAAAATTATATTTCGTTGATTCAAGTTTGAGTTTCATAAATTTTTTTATATATCCCTTGAATAGTTCGTCGGATGAGTTTTCAAAATGCCAAACTTCATATATTTTTGTAATTCTATACCCTTTTTCAATGGCTTTGTTGACTTCATCGGTTGTCCATGTGCCTATGAATGATCGTTCATTTTCATTATGTTGGCATCTTTCTTGTTGCTTTGTTTTTGCACATGATATACACAGAGGGAACATTAGCTTTTCAGCTTTTTCACATTGGATTTTCACTGGTAAAACAGGATGATATAACCCTTTTGGTGGTAAAATTTTACATTTTATTAGTCCATACCATTTTTTATCGTATTTTTCTGGTGATATAATTTTTATAGGGTGTCCAATGGGGTATTTTTTATAGAACTGGACAGTGGGATATAAGGAGCAAAAATCTACGCATTTTCCGTATTCATCATCTTTGAATTTATAAAGTAGCTTTGTAGCATTTGTTCGACCACCAAAGAAAGCATCTCTCGGGTTTAGTGGGCCAACCACTTCTCTATTCCAATCATTTTTATAATATTTTTGGAAACATTTATCATTTTTTAATTTACATTCCCACATTTCAGTGAGATTGTAACCAGCAGTTGTTATTTTGTTATTTTTAACTTGTGTTTTATTATATAAAGTACCCATATCACATTGATTCTTATTATTGATTACATCAGGTTTGTAACAATGTGGACAACCATGCCAGAAACAACCTTGAAATTCATAAATAGTATTTGTAGATGCACAAAAACCATCTACTTTTAATTTGTTATTGTTGCATTTGATAACTTTTTCACCACCTTCCAAGGCATGTTGAATTTTAATTTTATTTTTATTACTTATGTAATCAAGCCATGCAATACTAACTGCACTATGGTTTTCTGTTTGAACAACATTATCAATCACAGCTATGGTATTTTTAGGCATATAATTCCCTCTATAAATAGCCAAACAAACACCGGCTATTGTGATGTATTTTAGTGGATCAATATTTTCTTGGTTTATGAAATCTTGTCTGAATTTTAACATACATCTTCTTAATATATCAACATCTGACCTACAGTATTCAATTAATTCTTTTTTGAAATCGAAAACATAATTTTCATTAACACGATCGTCATACCATTGTAAAAATTTCTGTCTATCATTGTTTTTCATTTGATTATACCCATAATGCTTCTTAGAAGGCATATTACCGAAATAGTTTTGATTACATTTTTTGTTAAAATAATGTGGGAAATACCCTTTTTTCAACTGGTTTAAACCAAACGTTTTAGGAAACGATGATAATGGTTGTTGAATAAAATTTAAACTGTCGATTATTTTGATCCTTAACTGTGCTATTTCCATCATCATGATTTTTGCACCATTGTAAATACAGTAAGGTTTAAAACCATTATCAATACACCATTTAAGAATAAAATGGGAGTCGTACCCTTTGGAATTGTGAGCCAGAAGTGTGTATCCTTTATATTTTTCATTAAGAATACCACTACAAAAACTATTAATATCATTGAAGATTGATTCATTACCATTGAAATCATGGCCGATAGCTAAATTAACTTCATGTGTTCCAGTGTTTTGTACACATTCGAAATCAAAAAATAAATAATTTTCATTATATGTTCTACATGAGTGGCAATAATCTTTTTTAGGAATGCTTTTATTTGATCTGCAAGGCTTTTTGCTATCTTTTATACAATTTCCTCCATTGCATTTGATTTTTTTCATGAAACATTTATGTTTGCTTTCACAATATTTATTGCAATTATTACACATTTTGAAACCACATTTATGTATTTTAATATAAGGTTTTAGTATTATTTGATTGCATTTTGAACATTTTGCTACACTGCTACATACTGATTCATCACCATCTTTTTTAGATCGATTTCTTGTATGGTTTTTGAAACAGCTGTCACCATGAAATACACGATTGCATTGCTTACATGTAATGTCTTTGCCGTCACATTTATCTCCATTTGGGAAATATTTGAAGCAAGAAAGGCATTTTTGGGGGCATTTGTGTTTATCACGTCTTGTATAAGCTTTTTTGCAACTATGACAGTAATATGCTACATTTAGAAAGCTGTCATTGATTTTATGACATCAAAATGATTCCGTGTTTTGTATAAATAAATTTTGTCAATTTTACCATTATTAGCTGTATATATGATTTCATTAAACTGCTCAGAATCGATAATGTTAATCTCAATATCTAAATACGATGCAAAGGTATTTACATCTTCTAAAGTATTGCCATACTCGTTAATTTCAACATTTGCATTATTATGAAGTTCTTTGGCTTGAATTTCTTGTAGTTTCCGTGATTTATTAAAGCCATCTTTCAACTGAGTTGTAGTGTAATTCTCAGGGTGTAAATTAGCATAAGCTGTAACAATTCCCCTTGCTAAACATATTGTGTCATCATTTTTGATTGTGATAATACACTGTTTCCTATTCACAGTTTGCTTAGATAAATATAACCGACCTTTGCCTGCCGGTATTTTGACAGATTGAATGATTATTTTGCAATTTTCTAAATCTATTTCTTTATACTCTAACGTATTGATTACATCTGAAAGTTGATTTAACTTGAAATCAGAAACTTTTAACAATTTTGTTGAGATAGGATGATCTAATTCATCATTTGAAATTACCAATCTGAATCTATCATTACCTTTTAACTGTCTTTTCTTTATTGTCATTTCAACCATTTTTTCAAATACACTGAAAACATCATTTTTATTGTTTATGAAATTTTTTCGTACATTTATTTTGAATTCATTGGTATAAGCATTGAATTTTTTATTCGCTGTATTTCCGATTTCCGTTATTTTGAATAGAGGTTGGTCATTGTATGTTGAATCAAAAATACTGTCATCGAAATTAAATTCATTGAGTGTCCTGTTTAAGGTCTTATCGGTCTTATATTTTTGAATTTTATTGATTACTTTTTGTCTTGTTGCCTTTTTTACAAGATCCATCCACGTATATCCTATTTTCTTAGCATCACTCAGGTAACTATTTGATAGTTGTTTAAGATTGTCATTAGTTTTTCCTTTTGGTTTAGATTTGTTTATAGGTTCATGAGTATTTAAATAAGATAGGTTTGTCTTCTTTGTTACTATTTTACGTGGGGTGTTGGGTTTTGAATACACCTTCTTTGGGGTTAGTTTTAAATTTATAGGCTGGATTTCTTTTTGCGATGGTATAAGCTTTAAATTACTTAATGCGTTATTATTGTCGTTTTTATCAATATGAGTAACACGCATACCTTTTGGAATGGGGCCATTAAAGCATTCATATACAAAGTTTTGTACTAAAACAGGTGTGTACGTCTGATCTCCGAAAGCTTTTACATTTATTCGAAATCCAGCCTCGGTATGTTGGCCTTTTAAATAATTATGAGTCATTGTATTGATGATATTTCCTTCCTTATCAGATGCAAACAGATCGTATTTGGGATGGATATTATATATGATACCGTCAATCTCGGATGAAATTAACCGTATCGGTTTTTTCTCGTTATCAATGTCTTTTATCGTTATTTTAGAGTTCATTTTACTATTAGTTGAGATATTTTTTTGTGTCATTTTTGTGTACTATATAAAATCACCAAACCTTTAAGTCCTTTATAGTAAAAATTATTTTTAAGATTTTTGGTGCGTTTAAAGATAACCAGAAATAATATATTTTTGGTCACCTCAGGCAACAGAAAACAGCAATTTATATATACTGTGCTATACAATATATAATTATATAATTTTTCTTTATATGTTATTCATCAGGTATAATATTGAACCGATTATCTTCTTGAATACCTTTAATGACAGCATTTTTAATGTGTTTTTTAGTTCTCATGTGACTCCATTTTCCTGCAAGGCAAGTGTGATATTCACAAATATCACAATACCAAGGCTTATTAAGCATGTATTTCGTTTTTGATCTAGTAATAGCTTCTAATCGGTCTTTTTCGGTTGTATAAATTTTGTTCCTTCCCATTTATTATATACTATATATATAATTCTTTATATGTTTTTTATAGTGCGTTTAGATATAAACAGATAATTATTTTCTTTATTAATATATATAGAATGAGTGATATTACATTAAATATCAAACACCTGCCAGAAGCTGATGAAAGCTCGAATGATATAGCCTTCATTAATAAAATTTGGTGTATTCAGAACATCCTTGAAGCTAATATTAGATCAAAAACTTCGCCTTCTGGCTGGGGGCGGGGCACATTTTGCTACACAATTGTGAAATATTTTGTAAAAACATTATTCATTTTGTGAAATATTTTTGTGAAGATGTCTTACTCTGCCAAGCAACTATAGGGGATTTCCCAGTAAAATGAGTCATTATTACTTTCCAAGGTCATGAGTAAGAATTTTTTTTATTATAAACTTTTTGAGTAAACTTTACTCAAAAAGTTTATATGCGTTGCGTATTCAATTACGAGTATTTCCATAATTGCATTTTAGACGATATAACAATGCATGCAAACAGAGACAAACTCGATGATAGTCTTCATAACTTAATTCTATTGCCTTGAACCATCTTTATATAAATATATTTATATATGAGATGTTTTGTGATACATAGCGATTTAAAAATAATGGGTGAGGGTTCTTGTATTTTTTGCAATGAGTTATTATATACAGGCTATAAAGTTGTTGATCATTGCTGTGATAAACCTGATATTTTGGAAGATGCATATATGAAAGTATGCCAAAATTGCGGGACTCAGAATTATAAATATGTTAGCGAGTATTTTGATTTTTACGAGAACAGACACAAAATATGGCGTAAAAGCATCTATCATCGTAAATACCATATTGAAAATGTTTTAAACGATTTATGTATTAAAAATGGAGTTCAATTGTCTCATAATCAGCGCGATAAGATTTACAAAGTGTTTCATGAGATCGGTACTATTCTTCCATCTATAAATAAAAGAAGAAAGAGGATGATCTCAACGAAATATATTATAAGACAGCTGTTTAAAATGCTCGGTATACCATACAATTTTATCTGTGTTACTGAATCGAGAAAAACGCTTGAATTTTATAATCGATATTGGGCAAATATTTTAGAATTGAAAAATGCAGAGATATTGCGCCTTATAAAGTAAAAATTTTATCATATTTTACCATATAATTATCTATAATCGGGCTGTTATCACTTATGTAGTCATCGGTGTTTTTCATCGTTATTAGGATATTGGATAGGTCGAATTCACCCGTTCGCAAAATAAATTTTAGTGTGTTAAGTATATGCATATAGGATTGGGTTGCATATATACAATTTTGAATTTTCAAATCGAGATTTTGATGTTGAAGCCAACCTTGTATCAATAAAGCTCCCGTGCTGATTGCAATCAGGCTGATACCACCAGTTGAAATGGACGATACTATGCCTCCTGAAGCGAATAAAATAGCCAGCGAATTGCCTATTAATTTCAGCCTTCTAAAGCTTTTTGTAGCTTTTTTATAACACCAACACTTCTTATGGTATACTCTGTAGTATTCTTTTAATTCTTGAATTTGCGCTTGATTTAACTTGTCACTAATATGGTTCCATTCGAATATATTTTTGCGTTGTTTTGTCATATATTATTGATTAGACAATGTTTTCTTTCTATTTTTAAATCTGTTGTATAATTTTCTGATATTTTTAATCAACCGTTCAATAGTTTTCAGCATCTCATGTATTAAATCTGCAGTTTTCATATAATAGTGAGTTAGATAATTTATTCGAAGAATATACCCATTGTTTTATCTAAAAATTGGACTTTGTGATACTCTCGACTATTCACTGACATTGCTGTGTTACTAAAACCGATTCTTTGTACAAAGTAATCTGAAGAAATTTTAATGCTAGATGTATTGATATTAAACCCAGAAAATGTTTGATCAATACTCATAACATTATTGCAAACAGCGATTCTAAATTGATTCCCTATTTTAGTATACCAGAGGTTTAAAAATTTAGTTATATAAACATCTCTGATTTGCTCTGTATATGAATCTAAATCATATTCAAGTGCTAATTTATTATTCTCTACTTTTATCCATGGGAAATGAAAGCTACCCTCGTTGCCTAATTCTATTTTAATTCTTTTATTATCACCGAGTTTATAGTCATTTTTAAATGATATATATACAGTGTAGTCATTGGATTCAGTGATATTTTCATTTAAATTAATTACGAAAACACCTATAAAGCCCCCTTTTGGTTCAAATTCTGTTAACAATTTAGTAGGTTGAAAAACGAGATTACTACCTAAGCCAGAAACAACACTGCCGTTGCTATCTGACATGGTAAAATTCGATACATCTAATAAATCAAAAAAGTATTCAAACACTTCATTATAATAACTTTTGGGTTGGAGTGATAATATTTTTGTTTCAAGATAGGCCTTAAGATTATCATTGAAGCTATTCAGTTGTTTATAATTGACGGCTTGGCTATCACTATTTCCCTCTAAAACGCCATAAATAGCTTTATTATCCATATTGATGGCTGTGTTGAAATTAATTTGGTCATTAGCTATATAATATATTTGATCATAAATACTTGGTTCGACATTGGATTGATGACCAGATATTCCATAAACAGTGAAATATGTCTGAAGTTTAGGGGCATAAGAGCTTCCTGTTTTATTTTTCATGACTAAATCGAGATACAAGTAATTGTTTCCGATGCTTTGACTTTTTGTGAATTGGCATATCAATCTGACATATTTTTGTGTTTTGAACGTTTTTCTGCTAACGTTATGAATAGTTTCTATGGATGATGTGCCATATATTTCCAAACTGTCAGGGTCAATATCATCACTACCCCACATAATCTCAAGAACAGCAGTATATTGATCATTGGTCAATAAATACAGATTTAGTCCAATTCTTGAACTGTAATAGCCTTTAGAACTATCAAGCAATAATTTCATGTCAACAACCTTTTTATTTACCTTATGTGGTGAATTTTGAAAGGTTACAACATTCCCCAATTCGACATCATCTTCTTCACTCACTTGTGCATTGGGATCATCCATTATATATTTAAATTTATTTTCACCATTAGCTGATTGAACATGACTTTCACCAACATGATCAAGCATGTATTTTTTGTTTACAGCGTCTGTATCATTGGTTGGGTTTTTTAGATGGGTTATATTATACCCACCCATATCGAGATTTGCCTGCATCATGTTACTACCGTGAATATTGAGCCTATTTTGTATGTTCTGAGCTAAACCATTACCAACAACCTTCGTTAAAAAAGTACTGTCGACATATATTTTGGAAGCCTTGCTCTGAAGGGTATTAGCCAAAATAGCACCTGTTTTCTTTGTTAGAAAAGTATTGTCGGCATATGTTTTATTAAGCGCGTCTCTGGAGTCAATATATTCTTTATTCATTACGTTTGACATATTGCTGTATCCTTGATCAAAATTCGGAACATTTATTATGCTGTTAAACGTTTGTTCATCGTGGGTATCTAGATCAGCTTTATTTTGTATTTTACTATCTATTTTTTGTTCAAGGTTGGTTTCCATTAAATCAACGTATTCTTTCGATACTAGACTTGTTTTTTGGTACAATCCATCATAGTACGGTGCACTGTTGTTTATCGTTGCTTGGTTGGCATCGAAATCGTTTCCAGCAACATCTTTTGTCAAACAATTCAATTTAAGATATCCTTTGTTGACACCCTGAAGACAAATCAAGAGCATATGAATCGTAATCAGCATCGATAGCTACATCAGCTTGTGTATTTAACCTGAATATCTTTTTGTTATCCATATCGAAATCAGCTCCCAGTTGTTTAAAACCAATTGCAGGTTTTGCACTTTGAGAATATTTGGTATGCATAAAATCATTTTCGTCATTAATGTACCCCATTTTCTGTTAATATGTTAGATTAAATCTTCTCATCGAAATTTTTTGTTATGAATTTACGTGGTTTATCAATATATAAAAAGCTGAATTGGTCTTTAGTTGCTTGCTCGTATAGCTCTTTTGGAATACTGTTTTCACGGCATATCAGTGCCCTCTCATTAGCACTTGGGAATTCGTAAATACAGAAATGCGAACAGTTAAGTCTTATGTCTTTTTTCGTTTTAAAATAGCTTTGAGACAAATATATCACGCTACAGTTTTTATGTCTCCCTTGTATAAAATAATCGATTAATGGTTTTTGATTTTTATCACAAACATAATCGTCAAATATCACGAGCTTTTGATTATCATCATTTAGTTTAGAAACAGGAATTATTTGGTCGTTACTAGCTTCAATAATGTTATAACCAGCTTCATCGCTTATTGGTTGGAACACATTGATAAGATTCTGGTATTTAGACTGGTCTAAATTTTTTGCATATAAATATATTTTATCGAAATATAATAAATTGTAAATCATATGCATTAAAGTATTAGTCTTTCCCATATTACTCGGAGCGCAAAGTAGCATACGAAAACATTGATTTGGCATGAAATCGTATACTTGTTTAAAGTTCGAGACTATATCGTCTTCAGTGTCATAATTTGGTATTTTCATATTATATATATCAGTTATATAATATGAAAGACTTCTGGAAGACTGATGAAAGACTGATGAAAGACTGATGAAAGACCGATGAAAGACTTCTGGAAGACTGATGAAAGACTGATGAAAGACTTCTGGAAGACTGATGAAAGATTGATAATAATCTACACTAATATATATAAATGAGTCTATTAGCTTGGCAAAAAATTGCTAATCAAAAAGAAGAAGTTGAAAATCAAATCAAGAATATTAATAATCAAATAATGTCTTCAAAATTGGCAGATGAATTAGGACAAATCAAATTTGCAAAAATGTTTAAACCAGTAACATCTCGTCTCGATACACAAATTGAAGCAACTAAAAAGTTGAATAATAAAGGGTTAAAAGAGCTTGACCCTCTTCCAGAATTTCCAATTGATGAAGATGAGGATGAAGATGAAATGCCAAATTATCTACCCCCGCCACCAATTAATGAAACTCAAACAGAAGATGAAGATGAATATGAAATGCCCGATTTTGATCCACCGCCAGCCATTGATGAAGCTCAAACAGAAGATGAAGATGAAATGCCTGATTTTGATTTACCACCCTCAATAGAACGAAAGAGAAAAAAATGGGATACAAGTGCTGATCAAAAGAAGTTAGATCGTCAAAGAGAATCTCTCGCCGAAAAAAGGCGTCAGGTAAGTGCTTTATTAGGCAAACTAAAAAAAAGTGGTAAAAATATGATCAAATCTGGTAAATACAAAGGAAAATCATATAATGACCTGTTGGAAATAGATGAAGATTTTACAAAACAAATTAACAATATTGAAAACCAGTTGTTATTAACAAAGCAAAAAATGCAACGTATGGAGTACAAACGGGTTCCTTTCTCAGCTTCGGATTTACAGGAAAAATCAAAAAAATTAAAAAAGACCCCCCGTAAAACTAAATATAAGAAAAAACCAGCTATAGAAAAAGCATTATTTGATAAGATAGAGGGTATTAGGAGGGAGACAGCGCCTGATTCTGATAGAGAAGAAGATGAATGGGAAGGCAGTGGTCTAGCCCATAATTATAAGGCTATTTATTACAGAGACCCTGAAAAACTTATTGAAAAATTGGATATAATTTGCGGAAGCATTAACGCTGGGAATACGAGTTATGAATTAAAAAACCAAGGTATTACAATATTGGATGAACTGTTAAGAGTGAAAAGAATTACAAAGCGTCTATATGAAAAAATTTATAACAACTATTTTATCTAATTTAAATATATATAATGGAAAAGCATTTAATACTTAGTTCATTCAGGGCGAAAAGACAAGCCAATAATTATAATCAGAAAGCACATGATTTTACAATTTATCTTGACCAGCCTTTATTCCTAGATCCAAATAAAAATTATGAAATGGCGTTGGACGAAATAATCAGTATGACATATTCGTGGTATAACCTTTCAGCCTCATTCGGTAACAATAAAATAAGATATCGAAAAACCGTTGGTAGTGATACAAGTTTTAAAAATATTGAATTTCCTAATGGAATGTTTTCATATACAGACATTGATACTTTTTTAAAAAATACAACTGGTAAAGATGGTGATGATTATCCATTTTCAGTTACGTTTGATTTATCATTATTTAGAACAATAATAACCATAAAGCAAAATTATGAATTAGATCTATCTGTATCAGACTTTAATTTGATTCTGGGTTTTGAAAAGAAAATTTTAACTTCAGGGAGTAATATAAGTGACAAAATACCTGATTTAACAAGGAGCGTTGATATGATATGTATTCATTGCGATTTGACTAAAAGATCCTTGACAGATGAATCAAGAGACGTTTTATTTTGTTTTAGTATTATAGCACAAGGAATTCGTAGGTCATTTCCTTTCACTCTTGAACCGAGAAGATTGAAATTTTCTCCAATTAATAAAAATAGCATTGATTCAATTCGAATATATATAACCGATTCGTATAATCGTCCCATTGATTTAAATGAAATCGATACGGCGTTTCATATCGTTATCAAAGAGGTGAATTAATCTAAACTAATAATATAAAATGAATCAAGTATACGAATGGTCAAAATTTTATAACCCTAAAAAAGGTTTATATCAATATCGCCATAAAGGATCAGGTTTAATAACTAATGATTTATCAAATATCGGACAATATTCTAAAAAAATGATAAAAGATATCAATAAATCACCAATAATCAAAGCACAAAAGAAAAGTTTAAAAACCGTGTTAAATAGAAGTGAAAAAGCTGGGGATCTTATTTTGAAACGATTAGCACAATTGAAGTAAATTATATAATCTAATAATATAAATGAGTTTCAGAAGCATAGAAAATGTTGAAAAAGTTGATTATCTCAGATTCAATCTGCAAACACCTATTATTCAGCCGGCAAATGGCTTATATCAGGAAAAAACAGGGTATATATTCAATATGACCGATCGCTCTTCATGGTTCGATTGGTATAACGGATACTTTATCGTCAAATACAAACTTCAGAAAAAAGCAGATGGAGCAAATATTATCGCCAGTGTTTTAGCTACCCCTGTTTTAACCTCAACGATAAATGATAGTACCAGTATTATAAATCACATTATGATAACTTCCTCAGGTAAAAAAGTATATGATGGTAATGACCTACATAAAATTTCTTTTGTAAAAGGATTGCTTGAATTTTCTGATGACTTCAGTCGTACAGTTGCCACCAATTTTAATTGGTATCTCGACGATAGAGCAGTATTAGAGGATGATATGAGTGAAGCTCCAAAAGTAGGTGCTATTAAAAGAGCTGAATTGTGCGCAGAATCAAAAGACGTATATGCTTGTATTCCGTTGAATAGGTTTTCCATTTTTCAAGAACTACGAGATAAAATGATACCACCTATGCAAATCGAACTAAACATAACACTAAATGATGATAGAGAGTTTATTTACAGAGTTGGGGGTGATGAAACACGATATGTTGTTTTAGATTTTCAGTTATGGTTACCACGTTTGAACTTTACATCAGCAGGACAAAAATTAGTGAATAGTAGTTTTTTAACAGCAACAAAATGGACATATTTAAGAGAGTTTATTAAGCATTCATCACCAACAACAGCAATATCCGGAATATATCAAATTACTCCTGCTATTAAAAATCCAAAGCATGTTTTTGTTTATCTGCAAAGAAACAAGTCAAATAATGAATTACAAAATCCCTTTATTTTTGATACTTTTAAAATAAATGCGGGTGATGATGCATGTAAACTTTCCACTTGCCGTTTGCAACTTGGTACTTCGTTTTTTACTCCAGAACTAGAGTATGATTGTGATTACAAACCAAGATTATATAATGACATTCTTGAATATGCATACAGAACCTCTGACTATAATACAGGAGTGCAGTTAAATTTACAGAATTACTCTGAATTATTTCCGATAATATATTTTGATTTACGAAATCATAAGGAATCGGTTACTGATGATCCAAAACAGTTATTGTTTCATTACAGATTGAATGTACAAGCTACTGACGATTATATGATATACGCTGTAGTTCTTTATGAAGAAAAAATTGTAATTGACAAAATTGGAAATGAACTTATTTTTATGTAATATTTAATCTAACACTATTATATATAGAGCAAGACTATGAGCACAAAATATATTTCAACATATATTCCTCTTTCAGAAGGTCAAATAAAAAAGCTTGCCAGAGCAATCAAAAATTCAAGTGAAATCAGTTTATTAATTAACAAGAATCAGATAAAAAAGAAGGGTAATACTGAGTTATACCTTACAAAAAGACAAATAACACGGCATAATAAAGTAAAAAGTGAAGGTAAAGGCATTACATTGAGTTTATCTAAAGCACAAATAAGTAAAATGCGAAAGGTAATTGGAAAAGGAATACAAGTCACTCCTGATAAAGGAGGGTCCGGTATGCAAATAGAATACCCTTATTATCCATCACCAAACATTAGGAAACAAAGATCAAAAAACGGTGGTAAAATCAAACTACCAAATAAGAGAGATGCATTATCTTACAGACCGCCACCATTCATCGGTTCCTGGGGTGAATATGATAAATTTCTTAGAACAGGTGGATTGGTGCTTCCAAAAAAAAAGATCTTGAAACCAAAAAAAAAGTAAAAAAACCTACATTTATCAAAAAAGCTCTAAGTAACAATGATCTAATGAGATGGTGTAAGTATTTAAATATTAATATCACAGGGATATACAGCAGAGATGAACACATGCCTAAAAAACATAGCCCATGTATCATTAATTTAGACAGCTATGAAGGTGTTGGTACTCATTGGACTTGTTGTATTAATGGTAAAAGGAAAAATACTTTGTTATATTTTGACAGTTTTGGATTAAGTTACCCTCAGGAATTTTTATTGAGAGCTAAAAAAGATGGTATAAAAGAAATAATATATAACAACACACATTATCAACATATCAAATCAGTTCTTTGTGGCTATTATTGTCTTTATTTCCTGCATCAAGCATTGGTGTACGATAAAAAGTATCACGATATATTAATGCCATTATCAATGTCTGATACGATGTACAATGAACGTTTTATAAGCAATTATTTCAAAAATATGTAATCATATTATATATAAAATGGTAAAATCGTTTTGCGTACGTGAAAAAATACAAACTAATTCAGTTCCTAGCTCTGAAATATATGTGAGAACAAAAAACAATCGTTTAATGCTCAAATCGAAATGCGCTTCTTGTGGTATTACTAAAACTCGTTTTGTTAGTGAAAAAAAGACACGAGGGGGTAATGTCGGACAGACGATCAACAAAAAGATCGGCCAAAAAATACCCGGGTTTGCACAAATTCAGGATCTTATTGGTTACATTAGTCCGAGTACAAAAAAGGAAACATTAGATAGATTCTGGAGTGGAGACATCGCAAAAGGTGCCTTCAACACGAAAACCGGATTATTCTCAAAGAAATTCTGGACATCTCCAAGTGAACACCAAGATCCTTCATGCTCTGGTACTATTTGGGATAAGAAATCTAAAAAATGGCGAAACACATACTGTGATTAAATATCTAATGTATATATATATATATATATGTGTAAATCATACTGTGTTTCATGTAAAAAGAATACTGAGTCAATGAATTCTAAAAAAGTCAAAGCAAAGAATGGCCGTCTTATGGAAAAATCAAATTGTTATATTTGCGGTAAAAAGAAGAGTAAATTCATAAAAGGTGGGGCTCTTGCACGTTATAAAGGCCCTTCTACTGTTGATAAAATAGCCTATGTAGCATCAAATTTCGTAACTCCATCACCTAGCTTTGCTTCAATGGCAAGACTTTTAGCAGGGCAAGCTCTCAAAGGTGTAAAAGACAATGTTGATTACTATAAAAAGGGTAAGGGTCTTGATATTCAAAAACACTTATCAAAACTTGGAGAACTACACATGAGAACACCTACAG
Organism: Oculina patagonica; assembly: GCF_052425735.1. Taxonomy (NCBI): domain Eukaryota; kingdom Metazoa; phylum Cnidaria; class Anthozoa; order Scleractinia; family Oculinidae; genus Oculina; species Oculina patagonica. Next base: position 2,755,725 of record NC_135768.1, read on the forward strand.
GCAAAAAGTATAATTATTGTGGTCCTGGTACTAAATTAAAAGAACGATTGGCTTCTAATGATCCTAAATATAGAGATCCAATAAACAATCTTGATAGCATATGCCAACAGCATGATATTGATTACAGTAATTCAAAATCACTAGCTGATAAACATAAGGCAGATGATCTTATGCTTAAGAAAATATCAAAAATAGCATTCAAAGATCGTCCATGGGGCACTACAGCAGTTCAAGCTTTAATTAAAGGAAAAAAGACAATCGGACTTGGTGTTAAACAGAAAAGGAAGCCAAAAAACGGAAAACGGCGTTGAGTAAAAATGATTGGTCTCAACAATTAGCCGATGAGTTACATAAACCAATCAGACGAAAATTTAAAACTAGAAGAGTAATATCAAATGGAATTGACGACATATGGTCTGCTGATTTAGTTTTTATGGATAAACTTTCAAAATGGAATAAAGGTTATAAATATCTATTGACTATAATTGACGTATTCAGTAAATTCGCTTGGGCTATACAATTGAAAGATAAGAAAGGTGCATCAATAACTAACGCTTTCAACAATATTGTCATTAATGACAAGCGTAAACCTGAATATGTCTGGGTCGATAAGGGATCTGAATTTTATAACAAAACATTCAAGGAATGGCTAAAGCAAAATGATATTAACATGTATTCCACTTTTAATGAAGGTAAAGCTGTTGTTATTGAGAGATTTAATAGAACTTTGAAAAATAAAATGTACAAACAGTTTACTATTCAAGGTAATACACAGTATCTTGAAATGCTACCAAAAATAGTAAAAGAATATAATAATACAAAACATAGCTCTATCAAAATGACACCCATAGAAGCTTCAAAGAAAAAGAATGAAGGAACTGTTTACTTTAACCTATACGGTGATATGGAGCCATTATCAGCTAAACCAAAATTTAAGGTTGGTGACAAGGTCCGAATATCTAAGTATAAACGAATTGTTTTCGATAAGGGTTATACACCGAATTGGAGTGAAGAAATGTTCGTAATTACTAAGATCCAACATACTAATCCCATTACATACAAATTGAAAGACCTCAGAAATGAAGACATACAAGGAAGCTTTTATGAACCTGAATTATTAAAAGCAAAACAGGATGTATTCAGAATTGATAAAGTGATCCGTAGAGACTACAAAAAGAAACAGGCTCTTGTCAAATGGAAGGGATACAGTGATGACTTTAACAGCTGGATTCCAATGAAAGATTTACAACATATTTAAACGCACTATAAACAAAAAATATATAAAGTAATATGTAATAATAGTAATATATGGCATCAGATGGGCTTAAGGGTTTAATTATTAAATAATGCTTTTATCTATATGGAAAAAAGCATTAACAATACTATAACATAAATTTACATATTCTTTATTATATTAACAGTATCATTCATATCACTCAATAATAATTCCAGCTTTTTTATATTTTCAGTTAATAAATTAATAAAATTACACATAAAAATAAAATATATTATTATAGTATAGTATAATACATGATTGAATTGCACGAGATTCAAGTTGAATTATCACCGGAGCAAAAACGAAGTATAAGAAATGCTTATAAGAACAAAGAAGCAGTATCCATTCATATTCCTTGTGACCAGTTCAATGGTATTGATATACTTATGGTCAATACGACAACAAAGAAAAGGTTCAATAAACACAAAGAAATGAAAAAAGGGGTTGACATCAAATTAAGTAAAAACATCGTACAAAAACAAACAGGTGGTGTTATTTGGCAATTGGCAAAACAAGCAACACTAGACAAATTAGGCAATTTAAGTGGAAATTCCACTGATATCAAAATAGATAACGGTCTTCTAAGCTTTTTAGATATGATACATGAAAATAATAGCATATAATCACGCATAAAAAATAAAAAAAAGAATATAAGAACTATATTAAGCCAAATACCACAAACAAATAAATATAATTGATCATATAAAATAAGATTTTATATGAACAAGATTTCTCTTTTATTTTATTTTATAAAATAAAAAAGAAAAGCTCCGCTTGAATCCATAGCTAGAATCCATAGCTTGATTTAAACGCACTTCCAAAATTTTTTAAAAAGAGTATAAGAAGTTTTTTTTTTATTTTGAACCAAGGGTTTTTAAGGGTTGGTTTTACAGGCTTGGTTTTACAGGCTTGGTTTTCTAGGGTTTGAATTTCAGTTTTTGATTCTAATATTTGATTCCAATATTTGAATCCATTTTTGTCCCATATTTTGTATCCAGCACTGGAAGTAGTGATGTACTACATCTCTAAGGCAAATTTGCCTCAGAGTGTAGTACATTACTACTTAGTTTTTCGTTCGTCTTTAATTCTTTACCATCTCATTCTACAGGATAACATTGTTATTATTCCCTTTAGTCGAGCTAGGAAAAATAGACTAATGATTTCGCTTAGTTTCCAGTGTGAAGTTGTTCTTTTTGTAGATATTATCATCTTATCAGCGCTCAAAGTTAGGAGTCAAGAATGGTCCCTCAAAATGTCGCAGTGCTCGCAATGCTCGCAAATTTTTAGTGGGTGCTCGTTTGCTCGTGCTCGCACATTTTTACAAGTGTTCGCATGCTCGGTTTTTAGTGGAGGTAGGTTTTTGAAAAGTGCTCGTTGCTCGCAAGGCTAATTGTTGTCAATGCTCGTGCTCGCAAAGAAAAACGCTGTGCTCGCATGCTCGCAAATGCTCGCAAAGACCATTTGATACCCCTAAAGTTGAACTCACATTCATTGATACTCTCCATTTTCGATTTCTTGTCTACAGAATCTCGAAAGTGCAATCTGTTTTATTCAAAGCCGCTGATGTCAAGCAATCAATCAAAGAGACCTCTTGGTAATCTTAAAATGAAATTTCGATTCACTGAGCACAAATTCAAAACGGGGTAAATCCCCCATCTATTTGAAACCTCTGTTTGTAATTGCCAAATATTACATCTACTCCACCTCAAAAGAGGAAGAACACAACTATTTTGAAGCCTTCCTTGCTTTCCTTAAAAGCAAATTATCTGTAGAGAAGAGTAAATGCGAGTTACAGATTAACTTCTAAATTAAATGTCAGCTTTTGTCCTTTTTAAAAAACAAAGCTACAGGCAAGAAGCCTCTTTACATATAAAACTAAGCTATTGAGTTTTTTTCTTTCACTCTGATAAACTTTAGAAGCAGTGTATTGTACAAAACGTTTTTAAAACCAAGTTCGACTGTTTTTCAGTAACTAAGGAAACGTAGAAAAGATTTTCCGTGTTTCTATAAAGCAAACATGAGTGGACGTTTGGAAGAAAGCCGAGAATGCATTCTGAAAAACGAGTTGCAGGCGAGTATTTCCACGGCTTTTTCAAGTTCTCCCAAAGTTTTACCAGTGTTTCTCTCATAACTCGATAGAAACACAGAAAAAGGTTTTCTATTTCTACTCAGTATAACTTAGAAACACAGCGAAAAAGAAAGGAAATTCACTCGTTTATTTTGATAATTAAAATGTAAATTCTCTTTTCGAAAATCGCCGTCTAATTGCTTGTTAAAAAATTTATTCAAATCTGTAATGTAACCTGTTAATTTGTCAAAATAAGCAAAAACGCAAAAATACAAAAACTATTAACTTTGAAATTCGAGTGATCCACGCTTTCTTACAAGAAATTTGTGATTATTCTCGTGGAAACAAAATACCTGAAAAATCATTTAGAAACAGCAACAAAAAACGTTTTCTGCTGCTTCAAAGAAATGAACAATTATGTCTTGAACAGACAATTGTGAAAATCAACGATGTCTGTGTTATTTTACACTGAACTCGGAAAACGTTTGTCAGTTCCTTTGCTTGCTTTCTGTCTCTATGGAGTCCATTGATATGATCTATTCATCCTACAAATGAAAACAAAAAAGACAAACCAGAATTTTAGAAATTAGAACAAAAAAATTCCTAAACATTATGTAACAAATTTTCCTTTTAGTGTATTCCTGTAGTTTAACTGCAAGTTTCAATCCGACTTAAATTTCATCACAAAAATCTAAACGACAAAAGGCCAAGAAGAAGAAAGGAAACTGTTAAAAGATCTGACCACTTCAAAAAATAGAATTGTCCTTTAAAGAAATGACCCAACAGTAGGAATTCGAAACCTATTGCCATGTAGCCTCTCACTGTAAAATGTTCTAAAATTTTACTGTAAAATTTTGATTGCAAATTTGTTTATTTTCATTTGTTAATAAAAAAAGATAAAGTTTTGTTGTGAATCAGTTTTTTCTTCGCAATTTTAAACTTACCTCTATTTTCCAAAGTCAAAGGTCACGTTATCTCCAATCAGCATGAACGGTGCCCACTGCTTCACATCAGAATAGCCGTTATCTCTCATCCACTTCATGGCCTCGTGAAGAGACTCACTGGCACTTTCCCCACGAACAAGGTGCTCGTAGAAACGACTCATCAACTGCAATGTTGCACTGTCTTCCAGAGCCCACAGTGCCACCAATACTGAGCGTGCACCGGAGCCTAAGAACGCACGACCGATTCCAACAACTCCCTCAGCTCTAATTTGTCCACGGCCGCTGTGACAACAGCTAAGCACAACCAGTTTAGCTTGCAGTTGAATTTGTGAAATGTCAGACACTTTCAAAAGGTAGTCTTCTTCTTGTGGAATTCCAGTAGTAGGGCGTAGAGGGGCAAGGGCAATTTCTCCTCTTTCAACATTTCCATGTGCAGCCAAATGTATCAGACTCGCTGAACTGATCATTTCAAGTACCGCCTGTTTCGTTGCGTGCTGACCTAGCAAAGGTTGAACGCCCAGCAGTCGTCCAATCATCTCTGCTTCCTTTCTTGCACCAGACAATGGCACAAACTTTCTGTTGAGGCTTCCGCAGTAAATTACATCACCAACTTTGGGATCACCCACTATCAGAACACCAGTCTGACTGTGATAGTCTGCAGGACTGTCCTGAATGAGCTTGAGAGTCTTTAAAGAAGGAACGACGCGGATCCTGAAAGTCTCTGATAAAAACTTTCCCTTTTTATCGAGTAAAGCTGGAAATGGAACACGGTACAAGCGGCGATCAGGAACAATGATGATTTCAGGCTCTCTTAGTAAGTCGGACACAGGATCGATGAGCATTTCGTGAAACAAAGTTAGACTTGGGTTGGGATCATCCTCATCCTTTCCTTGTCGCAAAGCTGCGATTTTCTCTTCCTGAGAAGAATCAGGTTCCGGCTCAATGTCATTCAAGGATCGATCTTCGCAAAGCTCTTCGGGTAGAATGCCAAAGCTGCGGAAGCTATAAGCCATGAAAGCAAAAAATTCATCCAAATTTGTAGCAATCTTTGCTAGTCTGGTATGAAGAGTCTTTTTATCAACTGTAATGTGTCGGAAATGAATGGCTCCGCTTGTCTTGAGAATCCACAACCACACTTGTGTATCAGTGTAAGAAATGTATAGACATGTGCAGTTTCTTTCCTTCTTGATGACATTTTCAATGCCAATCCATGACTGCGGGTTAGCTGATATGTGTGTTTCAACAGAGTACTGAGTTGCCATCAAGTCTGCTAGGGCTCTAGCCCGTCCCAGCTCTACAGCACAAAGAGCATCGTTAAAATTTCCAGCGTTACAAAGCAATGCACTGAGCTGCAGGTAGGGAAAAACATGCATGTCTGCAAACGATATCTTGATTTGATCACTCTCTGCATTAAAACCTCGCAACTCTTCGCATTTTTTAATACTTTTAAACAGATAGGATAAAGCTTCCTCAATCTTTCCTTGTGAAATCTTCGTAAGTGAAAGCAAACAATAGCAGTGAAACTCAATATCACCGGCCCTTACATCTTTACTTATTGAAAGTGCCTTCTCAAGATATTCTTCAGCCGCAACATATCCACTGAGCGATTGAAACAGCCCTCCTAGTTTCATGCACATAGATGCTTCAGTATTTTTGTTACCAATTTCAACTGCAATCGCGTGTGCTTTCTCAAAATATTCTTTAGGCTTGTCACGATCACCAAGAGCTAGAAAATGATCTCCTAGGTATCCATAACAGTCTGCTTCTCCTGCCCTGTTGCCAATTTTAATTTGGATCGCGAGTGCTTTATCAAGACACTGTTTACTCTTTCTGTATTTTACAAGAGATTGAAACACACCTCCAAGGTTTGCCAAATCTGTTGCTTCTCCGTTTCTGTCACCAATTTCGATACTGATCGCAAGTGCTTTCTCGTAATATTCTTTAGCTTTGACATATTCACCGAGAGATTGAAACACAGTTCCTAGGTTTCGGTAATTTGCTGCTTCTCCGTTTCTGTCACCAATTTCCTTGTTGATCGCAAGCGCTTTCTCGTGATATTCTTTAGCTTTGACATATTCACCGAGAGATTGAAACACAGCTCCTAGGTTTCCGTAATTTGTTGCTTCTCCGTTTCTGTCACCAATTTCCATGTTGATCGCAAGTGCTTTCTCGTGATATTCTTTAGCTTTGACATATTCACCGAGAGACTGAAACACAGTTCCTAGGTTTCCGTAATTTGATGCTTCTCCGTTTCTGTCACCAATTTCCATATTGATCGCAAGTGCTTTCTCGTGATATTCTTTAGCTTTGACATATTCACCGAGAGATTCAAACACAGTTCCTAGGTTTCCGTAATTTTTGCTTCTCCGTTTCTGTCACCAATTTCCATGTTGATCGCAAGTGCTTTCTCGTAATATTCTTTAGCTTTGACATATTCACCGAGAGATTGAAACACTAATCCTAGGTTTCCGTAATTTTTGCTTCTCTGTTTCTGTCACCAATTTCCATGTTGATCGCAAGTGCTTTCTCGTGATATTCTTTAGCTTTGACATATTCACCGAGAGATTGAAACACAGCTCCTAGGTTTCCGTAATTTGATGCTTCTCCGTTTCTGTCACCAATTTCCATGTTGATCGCAAGTGCTTTCTCGTGATATTCTTTAGCTTTGACATATTCACCGAGAGATTGAAACACAGCTCCTAGGTTTCCGTAATTTGTTGCTTCTCCGTTTCTGTCACCAATTTCCATGTTGATCGCAAGTGCTTTCTCGTGATATTCTTTAGCTTTGACATATTCACCGAGAGATTGAAACACAGCTCCTAGGTTTCCGTAATTTGTTGCTTCTCCGTGTCTGTCACCAATTTCCATGTTGATCGCAAGTGCTTTCTCGTGATATTCTTTAGCTTTGACATATTCACCGAGAGATTGAAACACAGCTCCTAGGTTTCCGTAATTTGTTGCTTCTCTGTTTCTGTCACCAATTTCCATGTTGATCGCAAGTGCTTTCTCGTGATATTCTTTAGCTTTGACATATTCACCGAGAGATTGAAACACTAATCCTAGGTTTCCGTAATTTGTTGCTTCTCCGTTTCTGTAACCAATTTCCATTTTGACCGCAAGTGCTTTCTCGTGATATTCTTTAGCTTTGACATATTCACCGAGAGATTGAAACACAGCTCCTAGGTTTCCGTAATTTGTTGCTTCTCCGTTTCTGTCACCAATTTCCATTTTGACCGCAAGTGCTTTCTCGTGATATTCTTTAGCTTTGACATATTCACCGAGAGACTGAAACACAGCTCCTAGGTTTCCGTAATTTGCTGCTTCTCCGTTTCTGTCACCAATTTCCATGTTGATCGCAAGTGCTTTCTCGTGATATTCTTTAGCTTTGACATATTCACCGAGAGATTGAAACACAGTTCCTAGGTTTCCGTAATTTGTTGCTTCTCCGTTTCTGTCACCAATTTCCATGTTGATCGCAAGTGCTTTCTCGTGATATTCTTTAGCTTTGACATATTCACCGAGAGACTGAAACACAGCTCCTAGGTTTCCGTAATTTGCTGCTTCTCCGTTTCTGTCACCAATTTCTATGTTGATCGCAAGTGCTTTCTCGTGATATTCTTTAGCTTTGACATATTCACCGAGAGATTGAAACACAGTTCCTAGGTTTCCGTAATTTGTTGCTTCTCCGTTTCTGTCACCAATTTCCATATTGATCGCAAGTGCTTTCTCGTGATATTCTTTAGCTTTGACATATTCACCAAGAGACTGAAACACAGCTCCTAGGTTTCCGTAATTTGTTGCTTCTCCGTTTCTGTCACCAATTTCCATGTTGATCGCAAGTGCTTTCTCGTGATATTCTTTAGCTTTGACATATTCACCGAGAGAATAAAACACAAGTCCAAGGTTTCCAGAAGCGATTGCCTCGCCTTTTTTGTCGCCAGTTTCTTTCATGATAGTGACTGCTCTCTCATAAAGTTCTTTCGCCTCAACATACTTGTTTTGCCTCAAATAAATCGTTGCCAAGACTATGCTTAGCCTCCCTTCGTTGACTGCCTCACCATGCTCGCGGTAGATGTTGAGGAGTTTCCTTCCGTATGTTATTGCATTTGTGTTATCGTGGATACGAAAATACGATTTGAACATTGTTTTATAGATTTGTTCTGAAATTATTTTGCCAAATTGCTTCTCTATGCTCACTGCTTTATCACTATGCAAAACCAAGCTTTCCTTGCATAACTCGATAGCTTTTATAGCACGACCGGTGTTAAGAAGGAAAGTGGCAACAGCTAAGCCTATAGCTATGGCTTGTATAATTTCGTCTATGTTGTTCATGACGGCTTCTTCTGTGAGTCTTGTGACTAAAATATAAACAAAGAAAAAGGAAATGTAGGAATACGCAAATGCTTTGTAACGAGCGTTGCAAATGAACGCGCAGGCACTGTGAAAAGGCGGGGTTGGGCAAATAAGCATTCCAAAACCCTTCGCGTTCTCTTTAAATTTTCATCTTGTGGATTTAAGGAGGCAATTGGAAACACAGAGACGCACTATAAAAAATTTTCGTCGGTGGAATTCTTTTGCGTTTGTTACCTTGTTCTTAGAAATATTTTGATTTGTAAGACGATGAAAGGAAAAGTAACGTTAAATTTACAATAAATTTATTACTTCAGAGTAGCAAAGGGACGTAGCTATCTTACCCGTAGGCACGAATCTACAAATTTTTTAGCCTACTTGTATTTTTGCAATGCACAACAGAAAAAAAATTCAGGCTGATGCACTGCCAAAATGAAATAGAAGCAATTTTATGACATATCGTAGCATTATATGTCTCGCAACTCCCCTTTCCTGATGAGATCAAAACTCATCTTGGAAGTGCAAACTGTGGAGCCTTCTGGATAAATTGGAACTTAGTTAAACGCTGGAATGAGTGAATATTTGAATAAGCTATTACCATGAGCTTATTCCTGGACTTCACAACAGCAATTTACATGTAACTTACAACAGCTAATTGTATGTATAGATCTTCTGCCAGGCTAAAGAAATTACTCTATTTATTTAGTTAAAAGATTGTAAAAGGCATACAATATAAGGCAAGTTGTATACTCACCAAACCAACGTTGAAATAAGAAGACTGAAGACCAGCTTGTATTCCTTGCTTGTGTGAACTTTACTGACGAGTTTATTTTATATTATTCTCTTTGAAAACTATCAATAAATATCTGTCAATGTTAAAGTCACCCGTTCGAAAATAAAATTCTCTACCCTTAGATTTCATTTCAGTTTTTTTAGTTTTAATTTTCCAAAATAAAATGAAATTTTGGACTTCTTCCTTTGTCAACGGTTGACATGTTGGAGAAATGAATTTTAATGCTTTTACACTGAATTCGAAGGTGTTAGTTGCTGGTTTAAAGACTAAAGCGCTGGGTATTAAAAACTAATTTGTGTTCGACTAAATAATTTTAAATGTTAAATCACCAAAGTACTGTCTCTCTGAAGAAAAAAAATAAGCGAAACATCATTTATTTAGGTTTCGTGACGAGAGAGAAGTTGAAAACGAAACTTGTGATTATCACGAGTATTATTTTTGGGAATGCGACCAAACATGAAGGAATTTCAGGAAGAAGACAATTCTATTGGAACTTTGAAAAAATTCTATAGATAAAATTGCTAGAGTATCCTTACAATTCCACTTTGCTAGTGGGAGAAAAAGCGATTGCTGGCACAAAATTGGCAAGGATATCCTTAACTTTAAACTTGCAAAAACCGTTTCAGTTTTCAACGAGGAGAACAATAATCTGCGAACCTACCGAGTAGGATGCAATTTAAACATTCCCATATTCGATCTTTCTTTTTGCAAAAATATAAAGTGAATGTTAAACCTGCATTTTAGGGGCAAATAAAAAGTTAGGTTTCATAATTTCTTTCTAATACTCTTTGCCGAAAATATAATCTAAAATCGGACTAGAAACTATTCTTGTCTTTCAATTTCTTAGGAAAATGAATGACCCAATCTATGATTCATGCTTTTGAGGGCATTTTGAGAAAACACAAAGTCCACGTGACGTCATGTTGGGAACAAGTGTTTTGTCGAATATTGATAAAAAGCTGCAGGATTAAAATAATGTGTATCTACAAACATAGCGTGGGACATAGATTCTCATGTGAATACAGTGAATAACATTCGGATTAAAATTCTTACTAAGGCTTGCGCAAACGACGGAGTTCTCATAGATTCACTCTCGTGAAAGACATCAGGGCACATGAAACATTGGTCTAGGCTTCAAAATCATGTTGAATTGCTTCATTATGAATTAAAAACGCTGATTTCATTTGAATAAAGAACTCTTTATAAATGAAATGTTAAGTTGTGCTAGCTCTTAATCATAAAAAAATTATAAAAAGATAATTAGAAGAAACGAAAGACGTGCATAGATATAAATAATGCTGTCCGACAAAATACTCTGGAAGGGTTACCGTAAATGATCCAACAAACGCCTGGGCATCTATTAAATTTTAACAATAATGATATATATATATCAGTATATAAAAATATGATATATGATAAATAAAACCCGCTAGTATTGCGTTTTTAACAGAATTACTTAATTAGAGAAAACTTTTTTTCTACTTATTTAAGCGAGACCACCGACCTACCGTCAGGGACAATTTTTCCATTCAAGTTGCAAACGCCGAGGGATAAAATGTTAACAGTTAAAATTTAGTGGCAATTCTTAAAGAAAACCCTACATAAGGAAGACTTATTTCAAATTTTCTGTGCGAAACCATACGTTTTTGGGCGAATTGCATTCGACAGTAGCTATGTAATAGAAATTTTAATTCTTAAAAATTTGTGCACAATTTTGATAGAAACCTTTTTACCGCAGCAAAATAAACATTTTTAAAAACAATATAAAGTGAAAAAGAAAACCTTAGCTCTCACCGGAAGTCAAAAAGCTTTTATTCTGTTTTGTTTAGCCACCCCATGGATGATAAAATAACGGTTATTTTATAATATGTTTCTTTCCAATAAGACACACACGGTACGAACATACTGTGCGTTTTAATTTCTCCCTTGCAGTCGAAAAGGCGTCAAACAGCTTATTAGAGGAGTTGCGTTTATTTTTCAAGAATCCGGATTTTCTCAGAAGTGTTCATTATTATTATTATAATCATTAATATTATCAATTATTTGTTGGGCTTCGTTGGTTTAAACGGGTCTGGTACTCAGTGCCGTAGCAAGGGTAAAATAAGTGGGGGGGCACACGAGCGCCGGAGGCGCGAGCCGCTAGGGGGGTTTGGGGGCATGCTCCCCCCGAAAATTTTGGAATCTAGAGGCTTGGAAATGCTAATTCCAGCGTTCTCTAAGAGCTATTTGTGATTTACGCATATCGCAAATTTGAGACATTTTTGAGACATTTTGACTTTTTTGCGACATTTTGAGACACTTTTTTCACATTGTTGTCACGATTTCTGATTTGTTTTAGTTTTTGGCTGTTTAATATTGTTGTGCATCTTCCTATGTACATTGAAAATAAAAAGAAGTACAAATGTTATTGTTTCAAACTTCTCGGGAGATTATACTTTATTTTCAACATTTTATACAGGTCTGTTTTTTACTTTTTGGGAAAAAAACTGGGGGGGCACGGGCCCCCCCGGCCCCTCCCCTTGCTACGGCACTGGTACTTTGTTTGATGGTAATGCCAAGTTCATTGGGCTTTTTACAATCGGGTCACCAGTTTTCACTGACTTGTACTCTGCTATACACTGTTTCTATCTCATGAAGTCCACTTTTCCTCAGATAAGTTTAACGAGAACGCGTGCCTGATACCTTGAGGTTAATACGATTTTTCAAAGAATCTTTATGGTCGACTTTGCTTTATTTTGTTTCCCTTTGTGGTGGGAGAGGGGGTGCTTAAATTAACCCTCGACCGAGACAATAGCGTGCAATGCAGGCGTATTTAAACGAGAGAACTTATTTTGATCGGGCGAGCGCCATCTTGGACAGTTTTGGATTTGTACTCTGCAGAGGATTGGTGAGAGAAGAAAACGCGTCCCAGGGAGTAGGAGTAAGGCTCTCCTCACTCCTCCCCCTCTCGCGCTTTTCCTTGCTGTCAAACCTCTTTCCGCCCTCATCCAACATGGCGGCGAATCGTCTCGATCACTAGCTAATATATTTATACCCTCGCGGGCCCACGGAAAACGCCTGCACTGCAGGTTACCGAGACAAATTTTAGCGAGCACTCAATTTTAAAATTTTTGTCCAACTTGCTAAAATCGCTAAAGTAAGTAGCTGCTAACGATAGTAACCTTAAACTACAAGATCTGATGAGATACTAGAATAAGTCACTAGCGTTAGGTACGCTTTGCTATTACTGGGTCAAAGTAGGACTAAAACTGCAAGGGACCGCAAACGATGATGCTGCTATTCGTAGGATCTACTGAGAGATCTGATCAGCGATAAAATGAAATAACAAACAACTGCAAGCAAGGCTGATCATACTACGTGAAAAGTAGACTTTGCCGCGAGACATCAACACGACTAGAACTGATAGAGCAGGATTGCAACCGTGGACAGCTATTTCGCTGTTCTTGGAGCTCTGTACATTTTTAACATTTTATTGTAATTTGCCCTGAAAAACCATTTTTGGAGAGGTAAATAAAATCTTATCTTATCTTATCTTCAGCATGGTGTAGCAAATCTACGGAACTTGATACAGTGTATGGGTAATTGGGCAATTTATCTGCGTTCGCTCTTTGAGCTGGCGCCGTTTAGATTTGCTACACCGTGCTGAAATCTCCAAGAAGAGCGAAACAGCTGTCACCGGTTGCATTCCTGCTTTATCAGTTCTTGTCGTGTTGATGTCTCGCAAAGTCTACTTTTCACGTAGTATGATCAGCCTTGCTTGCAGTTGTTTGTTATTTCTGGGTCACCGATCCTATAATTTTCTGTAATGTTTAGGGTACAGTTTGACCGCGTTCAAACGATAGAAATATGAAAATGGCAAGAAAAGTACTTCAAAGATAAGGTTCTCTTTTTTACTGTTCAAAGATTTATACTTTACCCAACCGGTATTCTGATGGTTTACTAGTTTATTTGGACTTCTTCTAAAAAAAGTTCTACGTGTTTGAAAACAGGTAGGTACGGACTTGTCGGCGCTATATGTCAAAGAAATCGGTTCGGTTGCGGAGCGTTAAAAAAGTAAAAATACTCGTTTTTAAGAGGGAATGGTAATATTTTTACACTCAACAACTATTTCATCTATCCTTGCTCACACTTGCTCTTAATACAAACAAAATTCCCCGAAAGTGAAAGAAAAACTACCTGAGACGTTTGACCGCGGTGAAGGGTACAGCATGCTCATCTGTCTTCAAACCTAGACGGCTTAGAAAAAAGAACTTTCTATGCAGTTTCCCCCCTCGAACTAAGGGCCTCTTTACATGAGAGTTTTCGTCCCGGGATGAATTCCTCTCGGTGTCTGGTCATTTTCTTGTTGCTGTCTACATGATTTCGTCCCGGGATGAACTCATCCCGGGGCCATTTCATCCCTGTCCTAAGCACTGGGATGAAACGTGACAAAAAACGCCATGTAAACAGTCTTTCCGGGATGAAATGTAATGTAATGTAAGCACGGGTGAGATGAATTCAACTCGGGCGGGACGACTTACTTCCCGGCATCCCGAGATGAACACGCTCATATAAAATGAAATTTTTTTCATCCTGGGACGAAATTCATCCCGGGACGAAACTCATCTCGGCTTTCACGTAAAGAGGCCCTATAAGACAAACATGTAACCAAACAAACAATACGCAAGAAAGAAACATTAATTTTAATTTGTTTTTCTCTGTTCCACAGGTAGCTGTACCTTCTCCTCTCCCCAGACCGGCGCGGTTTTCTTGGCGCCACACGCTGGCTCCCGCCTAGCTTTAGTTATATCCGGGAATTCCATTGACGGAATTCGTGACGCCGTGCACTTGGCCACGCCCACGATCCCACCAATGACAAGATCCCCGTTTTCAAATATGGTCCCTGACTACGTCATCACAGGGCCGCTGTTCCGCGCTCGTGGGCCTGGGGGCTACTTGTGCGCCGGGTTTTGGAATAACCGCTGGGGGTATGGGAGAGAAACATCGTTATGTGCGTGTTGAATTTTTGAAAGCTAGAGCAAGAAGGTCACGTTTGCAGATAGAGCAGAAAGAAAGAGACTGATCACGCACTCTGATCTTAGAACTAGTCTAGACAATTTTGTACCTCGAGTCTTCGTTCCTTACTGCGCAGGCTTGACGAAACGAGCGACTCTTAAAAGTTCCGTTGCAGAATCGATTTTGATTGGTTTTAAAAACAATGAAAGTGGCCGGAAGTAAAACACCAAGACCGTTGAGTCACTCGTTTGAAAGCTAGGCATGCGCAATTCAACCGGAAGTCTGATATTTTGGGACTTCAAATCGGAACTTTCCAAAGTCGCTCGTTTACCGACCACTTGTCAAGGGGAGCAAAAACACTGAGTACGAGTGTTTCGGTCTGGAGTGAAGATAGCAAGGCTAGTGCTCAAACGCCAACAGATTTACAGTCAACTCTCTAAAACGGACACCATCGGGACCGGCTGCAACTGTCCGTTTTAGAGAGGTGTCCGTCTTATGGGGAGTTTAGTTACAGTAAAATGACTGAAAAACCGCAAGGATGGGACCAACACCAGGTGTCTGTCTTTTCGAGGTGTCCGTTGCGAGGGAGTTTACTGTAATCAGTCAACCAAGTTGACAATAAACTCTTTTATTATAGAAAAATATCATTTAATGAAATAATTAAAACAAACGAAAAAAGTCGAATTTGATTCAACTTTTTCCGCAGACGTAAGCCGTCCATTCATTTTCTCTACGTAAAATAACGCGACAGTGGAATTCTAACTGAGGTATTTTGTCCAAGAAGCTGGAATTATACTAACCGTTAGGCACCGAGCCTTCCACGTAAATCAGTGACATTGATCTTTTGCTCCAGAAAATAAAGCAAATTATTAAACGGGCCACAGCCTAACCATCCTTTGTGTGATCACAGGTTGGAAATGGTATATTATAAAGATTTGTTTTTCTAAAGGTGATTTAAGGGTGTATATTTAAAAAAACTAAGTGAAAGTACACGTCCTTCGTTGCTGTATTGTATTTTTTAAGGGAGGGGGGAGTGCGATTTGAAGCACTTGAGAGCGGTTTTAAGGTCGCCTGTCGGTAACTCGTTCCCAGTTTGAAACGGGTGCAGCAGGCGAGGGACTACTGGAGACAAATCAGCTCATTTTTGAGCTAGACGAGATAGATTCGCGTTTTGCGATCAAATGCTACGAATTTTGGGATAGTTCCTCACTTCTTCCTGAGGCAATACACTTTCGTGATTTATAAATAATTGGATATGGTCAGAAACCCATAAGGGTTGAAACGTGTAACGCGCGCGCACAGCATTTGAATATTCATTTTGCTAAGTACCATATTTGGAAACACGAATAATTTGTACGCGAATGCTTTATACACGTAATGACACACGCAACAAAATTTTTGGTTTTGCGGTAAGTTGCTTGAATTTCGACCTAAACACTGTAAATGTTTTACAGAAACTAAAGAAGTACATTCAGTGTATCGAAGCAAAGTTCTCCAGACAACTTCAAGAAGATGATACAGGAGAATTTAACTAAATTTAACTTTATTCAACCAAGCTTGTTCAAACACAAGATTACGCCATCGAGCGCGAGCTAGCGCGCGCTGTGAATTTAATCTAAATATAGTAATTTTGATGGTTAAATGTGTCTCGTGATTTTCCAAATATGGTACTTAGTGTAAACGAATGTGCAAACGCTTTGTACAATGCGAATCATAGGGAGTTACAAGTTTCAACCCTTATGGGTTTCTGATATGGTGACATCGAATTTTACGCACACATCGTGCTCTCCCGATGAACGACCGAAATTCGCTAATGCTGAGCTGAAAACCTACCAGTACCACCAGTACCATTTAAACATTTTAACGCCGGTCGATAACAATATGAATATTCCTCGCCATATATGGCAATTACAAATATTCCTCTGCTGATCATGATTGGCTAAAATTCAACGAACGTGAACACGTTTTTTGGTGACGTCAGATCTATTTTTTTAATTGTCCAATGTGCGAAGAATTCCGTCAATTGCACGTTAAAATCAAAATATTTGCATTGGGTTAAGTAAATCAGTTCCCTTCCTTTAGGCGGTGAAGTAAATGCGTTAGGAACAAACTTTCGATTCATCACTTGAGGACCAAAGAGGCATTTCAATTCTTCTGATCAAGGTAATTTAGTCTAACTACTCTTAATTATTTAATCATTATTAAATGAACTCGAATTATACTGTAAATGACCACGGCTGGAATGTTATCCTTAACATGCAGAGTTATTTTGCCAAAATTTTCGCTTCTGTTCAACTGGGATAGCTTCAAGAAAGCTGAAGATAATCAACGGTTTGTGAATTTTTCATGTTTTTGAAATTTCATTTCAACAGAGTCGGGTTTTTTGGCATTAGTTCACATCGTTAATGGTTAGTTTCGATTCTTGCGTATTTGTGCCGGCATAATTGTGAAAAGAGAAATTGATCATGACTGCCGATGAAGTAACGGTTCACTCAGTTTCCCTACAAACTTTACTCCATCGAGCAATTGACTTTCTTTAGCTAATTCCGATTACTCATTTTCGAAATATTGAAAAATGTTTAGAATTTGAAATGCAGCTAAGGCAATTTTTTTTGTCAACGTTTCTTGAGACCCTGAGTTCTTGCCGCAGTATCTGACTTTTCCTTCTTTTTTGCTGTTGGCTCAAAATTTTGAAACTAAAGCTGAATCATTGAAATCAATATCTTTTATTCTTTCTTTTAATTCAAATGTCCCTTTTTGGACTACAAGCAGTCATTTTTGGCTCTTTTTCGTAGAACAAGGAGTGAAGGAAAAATGACCACTTGAAAATAACTACTTTTCGAATGCCTGACGTCATTTTTTCGCTTCTTGAGCAACAAGAATATTTCTTGTTCATTTAAGGATTGATGTCAATTTCTCGGTCGAGTTCGTTTTAGCGTTTATGCATTTAATCTGTTTTTTTACAGAATAATATCACCCACTCTAGATAAAGGCGTTGAGGATGCGACGGCGAAAAGAAAAATACATAGTATTCAAAACTTATGTTTATCTGTTTAATAATGTCAGTACCTTTCGTCAGATTTCGCCCGCTTACGAAAAGCGTCCGAGCCTCGCGATAGCCTCCCGAATATTACAACACTTATATTTTCCCTGTATGTTATAAACAAGTAATCGAGTCGAATGGTAACCTTCGAGCAGGCTCTCTCTTCGGGGACAACGCGAGCGAAGCGATCTGCTGGGCAAGCAAAGCGCGAATCTCTCTAGCTTCGGGACAACGAGAGCGCCGATGCTGCTTTACACTAAAAGAAGTGATTTTTTTATTTCAGTTTTTGAAGCGGTTTTAATCAGCCCAATGCCACTGCGGGATAGCATCTTCACTTAATGAAACCAGTACAATAATATCAAATACCGTAATGATTCGATTTAGCGCCCTCCTTCCAATAAGCGCCCCCTTCCGAATAACCGCCCCCCTTCGAATGTGTTTTTGTAAATAAGCGCCCCTATTCCAATAAGCGCCCCCATTCTAACAAGCGTCCCCATGCCCCATTCTTAAAAGTGCCCCTATTCTAATAAGCGCCCCCTATTGCGGATAACTGCGCCTACTGAAGTCATCGACGTCGAATAGATAAACGCATGATGAACATTTACCGTACCGTACATGTATATATTTACTGCTAAAATGAACAATTCTTTTAAAAGTAGCTGAACTTTCAACAATTTGCTAATATTTATTAAAGTTTTGTTTTGAACATTTGGTTGTTTCTCGAAAAATTAAATAAGCGCCCTGTCCCGAATAAGCGCCCTCCCTTGAGGTGCCAAAAGTAAATAAGCGCCCCGGGCGCTAAATCGAATCATTACGGTAAATACTATTTATTTTTGCCTTTTTGCATTTCAGTTCATCATGTCAAATCGGGGACAGTCTTCAGTTTACGATAGCAGGCACAAAAGCTGGAGAGGACCAATTTTAAAAAATTCCATCGATGAAACAAGAGACACGGACAGTGCAGTAAGAAGATTTGCCTTTTTAATAGAGCAGTTTCCAATAAAGGGTCGTAAAAGCTGGTTCTCGTGTAATCGCCCCGATAGTTTCTATCGCCGCTGTCACTTCAAAAAGTGGTCTTACGATCGAGGCAATTATATGAGAACATTACACAGACGATCGCTAACGTCTGCGGTGGTTGGGGCGATCAGGATCGCTTGGATTCCCGTGTTCTATCCAGGCGATCGGTAACAGACTGCGGCAATCGCGGACGATTATAACTGCTTTCACGCAGGGAGACGATCGAAGTGATCCAAACAGTCCCATGGTGCATCAATATTACCCAGAACTCAGAGAATTCAACGGCCTTACAACCAAAATTGCCGCCGGCCATATCAGAGAGTTAAAACAAAGCTTTGTTCATGGAAGAAGTCCAAACAACTTTTCGAAGAACCATATTAATTGTGTACTGAATAGGTTGAACATTTGAACAGCTATAGGAGGGGTGGTAGTTTTCCTGTTTTTAAAATTTCTCTCAAATCCAAAAACTACGTTTCTATCTAGCTTCTCTTTTTCTTCTTCGCCGTAAAACTGCGATAATAAGAAAATAGGAGGCCACGAGTTTTCCTCTTTCATTGAAGGCCGCCATTGTGTGTCTTTTTTTTTTCGATTGATAAAATACATATCAACAGTTACAAAAGTATCCCCATCGCCTCCGGTCGTCTCAGTGGTTGCAAACGATGGAGGTGATCGGAACGTTAGGGACCACTATATAACAACCAACTTTAAACCGTAACCAAAGTAATCACTCTCGGTAATCACGAAGCCTAGACGGAACCATCAGGCCTGAGCTTATTCCGGAGTATTTTTGTCCTCCCTGGATGGGATGCTAGTCCATCACAGGGTTACCCCCTCCCCCCTCCCCCCCACAGCACCAGATATTTCCAGGATTGAACGCTAATGAGATGCACGTTCCTCATGACAGGTATCACAAAGTGTCCTCATTAACAAAAGTTCACAAAAACACACCAAAATCTGTCAAATATGAACTGTCAAATAACACAGTCAAACATGAAGTACTGATTAAACAATACTTGCGTTCAATCCTGGACATAAGTGCCCAGCACTGAATTTGCTGCTACCCATTTATACATCTGAGGGGAGAGACACTATGAGAGTAAAATGTCTTTTCCAAGAACACAACGCAATGACCCCGGCTAGGGCTCGAACCTGGACAGTTTGATCCAGCCGGTCCAGTAAGCCACCACACCTTCCCTTCTTTTATTAGGACTGTCCCGTGCCAGTTGCCGGATCGAGTAGACAACATCGCCAGTCAGAAGATAAGGAAATTGACCGATATCGTACCAGCATCAGACGCACAATCAAATCAGCATGTCCTGTGAGTACCATTAGCATCTCTCTCCTCCGCAGAGGTCTCTTTCGTGTTTCGTACGGGCTGGGAAATAGGGAGAGGAACGGGGAGAGGTGAAAAGTAAGTGCGCGGAGCCTGGAGAGAATCGAAACCAAAGCGCGCGGGGCACACTGGGAAGGGGAAAGGAAGGCATTAGCATTGCTTCCTTTTTAAAGGGACTATGCAACGGATTTTAACAGATTTTTGAACAGCCCAAATTTATATTTTAGTCGTAGGAAACCTTAAAAAAATGGTCCATTTTTATTAACAATTGATATTTTAGAACACTAAATCTGTTAAAAAGCGCGTTTGTCTGCGGATGGCACGGATGGAAATGGATTGCAATTTGAAAATGCTAGCCAACGTTTTCAAGATGTTTCCGCGCGCCTTTAAAAAAATAATCGATATTTATAGCTAAAGTTTGATTTATATCCCCAAATAAAGGTTACATCTTCCGTTCAGATACAATGTTATTCATGGGTAAAGTTGCCTACCACTTATTTCAGAACAGTTTAGACCAAAAACTTGCGAAATCCTCGTAACAGAGTTTCTCTAAGGTGGATCCAGAGGGTAATCATTTATGCTATGACGCGCGGCAGAATTACCTTACGAGTTTGTTTGTTTTTTAGATCCTGCGTGTTTTGTGTTTTTTTTCCCTAAATCTGTGTAAAAACAGGTCCCGAAAAACGAACGCTAAGTAATTGATTAACTATTGACTGATTGATTGACAGGCTAATCCACCTCTTTCATCCCCAACTCCACGTACAGTGAGTTTACCAGCGGTCACGTGGACTCAACCACCAATGGTCGATTACAGGACAAGGTAAAATGTTTTAAAAACTGCTTGTTGTTTACTTGTTTGTTTTTGTTTCTTTGCTTGACTGATTCAATAACTACCTGACGATTGATTGATTGATTGACTGACCGATTGATTGGTTGATTGACTGACTGACTGTCTCACTGACTGACTGACTGACTGATTGATTGATTGACTGATTCATTGATTGACTAACTAACTGACTGACTGACTGACCGATTGATTGATTGATTGATTGACTGACTGACTGACTGACTGACTGATTGATTAATTGATTGACTGACTGACTGACTGATTAATTGATTGATTGACTGACTGGCTGGCTGACTGACTGACTGACTAATTAATTGATTGTTTGACTGACTGACTGACTGATTGATTAATTGATTGACTGACTGACTGACTGACTGATTAATTGATTGATTGACTGACTGACTGACTGATTAATTGATTGATTGACTGACTGGCTGACTGACTGACTGACTGACTAATTAATTGATTGTTTGACTGACTGACTGACTGATTGATTAATTGATTGACTGACTGACTGACTGACTGACTGACTGATTAATTGATTGATTGACTGACTGACTGACTGATTAATTGATTGATTGACTGACTGACAGTTAGTCAGTCAGTGACTGACTGACTGACTGACTGATTGATTGTTTGATTGCTTGATTGATTTACTGAAACCCAATGCGAAATTCTCTTTCTTGTGACTCTTTTTTAAGGCGGAGTGCTTTTGATTTTGGAAGACCATCCAGGATTTATCGTAAGTGTGATGAAGTTAAATAAGCTAAATGATAGTAATACCTGGCTAATTTACCTTGAGAAACAATCGTTCCTCCCCCCTCCCCACTCCCCTCTTTACGACCCAAAAAATTCCATACTGATGACGTAGCTCTAAAGAGAACCGCGCAGTGTCTCTGATTGGTTGTTACTTGCGCGCGATAATTCAAAACCGAGCGGCAACCAATCAGAGACATTTCACAAATCTCTGAAACACTACTTTATCAATCTGGAATTTTTCAGGTCGAATCTTGGCCGAATCCAGTGCGAGAAGAGAGGCCGTTGAACTGTGCATTTTACCAAGGCTAATGGCTGGTATTTTACCAAAAATCTCTAAAATAGATGGATTCCAAAGTCTTAGTGTTTTTGTTTTTTGATTTCATTTTAAGGCGATGATTCAGAAGAAATGTGTCATTTAAGACGGCGTTCCCATCTGCTGTTTGATGAATTGGAGCGAGAGAGGCAAGGGAACTCACAGCTGAGACAAGAAGTATCGAGGTTAGTAATGTAAGAGTGTACGTAATAAGGCATATTTTGAACAAATTGTTCATCATCGATCAGAGAGGTTAACTCTGTTATGGTTTTCTATATATTAACAGAACAAATGTTGGAAAAATCAAATGCCCCGAGTGGGATTCGATCCAACGACAACCTGATCTCATGGAAGGAGCTCTAACCACTGAGCTACCGAGGCAACCACAGTGGAGTAAGTCGAATATTAGCTACAAAGGAAACATCAATACGACCATGCAACAGAGGCCTGGGAGCAAATGTGTGGTATTCGATGTTTTTTTTTTGTAGCTAATATTCGACTCACTCCACTGTTGTTGCCTCGGTAGCTCAGTGGTAGCTCCATGAGATCAGGTTGTCATGCGTTCGAATCCCGCTGGGGCATTTTTATTTTCCGGTATTTGTTCTGTTGATATATAGATAGGCATATCATAATTTACCTCTCTAAAGGTGGATTTCCACTGACGCGTAATTTTTTACGTGCGTAAAAAAATTAGAGACAATGTATGAACGGCTTGCGTACACGTTTACGCAGGCCGTTCATACATTGTCTCTAATTTTTTTCACGCACGTAAAAATTTACGCGTCAGTGGAAATCCACCATAATGTACGAGTATTACTAAAAAATAGAAAACTGAGTTCATTTTGTAATTTTAGATTGTTAGATTTTTAGCATTATTTTAAGTTCTTGATTGTATTTTATATTAGAGGGCCACTGGTTTGTCAGTTTTTTACTGTTATGTGTTAACCCTCTGTAAATAAAGTTGATTATTATTATTATTATAATACTGCGCGGCAGTCTTATCGATAAAACAGGTGCAGATCATGAACAATAAGCACATCAAGTCTTGCTTCAGCCACCACTCGAAAATAAGACGTTCTTACACAAAAGAGTGCTGTGAAGAACGGCAAAGTCCGAGAAGTTTGGTAACCTGCTCAATTTTTCGGGGACACTTATCGACCCATATATTTTACTTACAAATGTACTAGCATTCCTGGTAAATAATTTCACGAGGTTTCCATTCACCTATCCACTTCAGCTCGACTATTGTTTCCTTCGTCTTTGCAGGCCGCCCTTATTTGGACCATCACGTGATGGAATCGTTACGTAACAAACAGAGGAACCAAACTCGAACCAGGCTCTCAATTTCCCATGTTGTCACATCTCCAAATCTAAAAAGTTTTGTTGTGCATTTCTATTTATATTCTATAATTTTCTTCGTAGGTTACGAGTTCAACATGAGCGAGTAGGACCCCTTGTTGAAGAAATCGATTGTTTGAGAAGAAACAATGAATCTTTAGCGCGCGAGATTCAAACAAGGAAAGAAGCTCGCACCAGATCTACAGGTGAGTGAGCCGAAGGTGGGGGTGGGGAGGGTGAAGAGGGATTTTTCTTAGGATTTCTTGGCTTGTAGAATCCAATTCGGCGCTACGTGCCAAGATGGCTATCTACCATGTTTTTTCTTGTCCAACGCGCGCTCATGGAATTAATTTAATCACCCTGTATGTGTATTTTAACTCCACTGTCTCTTTTTACACAGAAAATGAAGAGCCTCGTCGCCGTACTGTTCAACGATTCAGCCGATTTTGAGTTTGCTGACTAAGAAAACAAAATTAACGAAACACCAAAGTAGGAGACGGTTTAAGACAACGGGTAACGTCAGGTTCCCGGCACATCCAAACAAAACGTGAATGGTGAATTTTTCATTCCGACAATCAGATTATGCTTTAGTATAAAACTACACATAAAATTTGACTTCCAGTGAGGAGCAAGGGAGGAGGACTCTCTTTTGGCGATGACGGGGAAGATTTCTGTACTGTTTAGGGGTGGAAAAAGCGAGTTTTGGTACAATTAGGGGAGAGGGGGTAATTTTAAAATTTTTCCAGTTAAAACATAACACAATACTTCTTGGGGTATAGTTTTAAAATATACTGTTAATAAAAAGGAACTAATTGAAAAAAACCTCGTTCACCAGGGTGTGACTTATGGCCAGGCAGTGTCATGCCTCATCAATTAAGTACCTACATTTTAACCTTTTTGTAGTCAAAAATCTTAAGCCACGCCCGCTCAAACGGATTCTTTTATCGTTCGGGCTTTTTCCTCACAAATTTTCGACGGACAGCCCCGTTACTGCTACATGCGAGTCATCCCAACCCTCCGTGCTAAATTTTCTAAGACGAACCAGATACGTGTGGTGAAACAGACTGAATTTTATGTTAAATGTACAGTGCAGCCATAGCTACTACTAACTATGGTGCAGCCTTCTAAATACGACAACCGACGATCGAGTAATAATGGTCGTATCAACGGAGTAGGTTTAAACTATGATGCTAGTAAGTAGCCCTACAGAATGATGTATTTATAGGTATATTTAATTGTGACTTTCTAATGACTCGTGTTCTCACTGTTGTGCCAGTACAGAACCGATATCCCATTTGACCGAACACAAATTTTCTGAAATTTTGTGTTATTTTTGTTACTTATTATTTCTGTAATTTCAAGTGGCCGTATTAACGGAGTTATTTTAAAAAGAAAACCAAGGTTGGGATTTCAAAAATTGGTCGTTGTTCGTATTAGAGCAGTTTTCAATTGAGTGTAGTAAAACCAAAACCAAAGTAATTACTCTGCCCAATCACAAAAGACACAGACCAACCAATCAGCCAATCAAAACTCGAATCAAATACACGTATCCGGCACGAAGCGCGGGAAAACGTGCGTGAGCGAGTCACGATTGGTTTTGGTTTTACTTCTGATTGGCTAAGAAAGTGGCGCGAGAGTTTAAACCAATCACTAAGCGTAGTAATGCAAAACCAAAGCAAACAAAAATTGCTTTATTTCGACACTCAAGTGAAAACCGCTCTAACAACGTGGTCGCATTTAAAGGGGTACGATTTAAATTCTTTTTGGGCCAAAAAAATGTGACCGAAAGAAGACTAATAACGGGATGACCAAAAGGCGGGTTTCTACCACCATGGGGCATCAAACTCAAATGAAACAGCGTTTTTTGTAAAAAAAAAAGAAAAAACGCATTTTTACTAGTACTTTGGTACTGTTTGCATGGTCTCTTCGAATCTATTTGTCACTAACCTTTATACTCTTTTGCGTATATCTGTAGTTATCTTATAAACCCATGCTTCTTTGTACCGAATATAATAATAAACATAAACTAGACGCAAGGCGTTAAACTTTACTTTATTTTTATTGAGACCACTAAGCATTTGTACCAACAGCGTATTAAAATAAAGTCTGTATCTCATGGCTTATAGTTGTCTTATATTTTTTTATATTACTCTGTACTCTTTTAAAGAAGCTATCTTCTATAAATTAAACGTTTGCATCAAAATCACACGGCATTCGCCTGACTTGATATATAAATTATTAAACTATTACAATACATGAGAAATTGTCCGTGTCATAAGTTTCAGCGTTGAAGCAGCTTTTAACAGAATCAGTTTTATATTAAAGCGTCGGCGTAAATCGTTTTTTGGAAACAGTCGGTGGAACCGATCGAAGCCGAGAATTACACTAGATTTATCAAGCTAAGCAACAAAGACCGATACAAGTTTAATAACTTAACGACGAAATAAATTACAAACATAACGAGTATCGGTTCTGTACCATTATAAGCAACTTATTTTTTCTCTCGGAAATCATCAAGGTAGTCAACAATCCCGGGTCAACAATACCTTCTAATCGAAGGAAACTCAAATTAATTCTTTACTTAGGCAGAAAACTGGAACTTTTCTCGTTCTTGCTTATCTTTGAAATTTTTAAATTCGAATTTTGCGCTTTCTATACGTGAAACATAGAAGCCACTATATTTGACCTTCAGTCCAAAGCGATCTCTTCAAGCGAAGAAGTTTACCGAACATACAAGTTTTGTAGTTCTTGGTAAAAAATGCTGAACTTTTCATGATCAGCAGTAGGGCTTTCCACAAGTTGCTCGAGATTTCCCAAAAAGTTGCCCGTAATTTCTCAAAAAGTTGCTCGAAAGTTGCTCCAAAAATCCAAAAAAGTTGTTTTGGTAATAAAAGTTGCTCGAAAGTTGCTCCAAAAAATCCAAAACGCTGCTTACAATCAAGAGATTTTCTCTAAATATAGCTTTTTTCTCTTTGAGGGTAAGATTTCTACGCAGTTTTTGTTTACAGAAAAGAAGTATATAAATAACATATAAGGGGAAAATTTGTTATATAACAAGGGTTTCTTTAACTGAGAAAAGTCGTGAACATATCGATGACGTCATGTTTGATGACGAGTTTTGAAATGTTTTAATGCAGAATGAGCCGAAAGTTGAAACGTCTTCAGATGTTCCTCGAAAATCTTCGGCAAACTTCGTAAATCTTCGGAAACGTTCGTATTGCCTTAGAACAACACTCGGATAATCTTCGGAGATCTTCGGTATTAAAATTGCTCAAAATGCAACAAGTTGCTCGAGAGGAAAAAAGTTGCTCGAAGGAGAAAAAGTTGCTCGAAACATGAAAAGTTGCCAAAAAGTTGCCGAGCAACTTGTGGAAAGCCCTAATCAGCAGTTAGAATGGGTCAATATGAACTATTTTAAAGTGTCACACACTGAGAAACAATCTTCCTCGGAGAATCGTTGCCAAAAAGAATAGTTTTTTAAAAGATATTTTTCTATGTTGATATCTTTGGACAAAATCTTGTCTAGCTCTTTGCACACATTGCAGACCTATAGTACTCAATAACAGCGTCAACTGAAAATGTTCGGTGTTGTTTTTCCTCGCGCGAAATATCTGTCAAAAATGCGCAAGGGAAAGTTGGGAATTCCTTCCTGAAATTATTTCTTCAGCTTATATACTACGTTAAACACTGTCACCATTCATCAAGGAATGAAATTCGCAAGCTCAGTGAAGCTATCTTGACAACATAAAGAATTTGTCTGCACACATTTTTAGGAGCTGTCACTCAAGTATTTATCAAACAATCCCTGCTTGTCCATAATGACCACATCCTCATAGCCTCCAATAAAGACGTCATTAGCGAACACCATGGGTGTCTGTCGAGTGCCAGCCTTGCTAAACACTTTGTCCCGCTCCGCTTTGCTCATCCCGACATCGAGTGCGATCCACGGATCGAAATCAGGCCGACTTGAAATACCTTTTGCTTTTAAAAATTTACCCAGCAGTCCATTATCCTTGCGCACTATTAGATTTGTCGACATGGCTGCGTAATACACTCGGATTTTTCCGCGCCCGCCCAGGTCGTCCTTCCCGCGGGACATCCCGCTAATGCCGTCTTCGGACACGTTGTTAATGAAGACCTTGAAAGGACTGCCATTGATCGACATGTCGCCCCATTTTATGAACACTTCGTAAGCGCCAGGCTCCGTGGGTATGTACAGCACGCTATGCTCCGTAAAATCGTCCTTCTTCGCGCTTTTGACGTAAGGAACTGGGATGGAAACCGCTGGACAGCTGATGCAGACGCTCAAAGGACCTTTGGTGGAGTTATCAGTCACGACAGTGAATCTTCCCACGCGACCAACCTCCCCTGCAATCAGGCCTGGTCCCTCAGCCGTATTCAAAGGAATTCTGGGAGATGAGGATCCATTTGTCAAGTGGGGAGGAGTGGGTGAGTGATTTTTGAGCTCTTCGTCTGAAGACTGACTTGGGGAACTGGTTTGACTTGTTGATGACGTGGACATTGGCGAATGATTTTCGCTTGGGGACATTTGATGCCCATTAGATGAAGTTCCATTTACGAGGTCTTTTCGACGGTTCTTTGGGGACGCCTTCGGACCGTTGACACCGTTCTGTTCTGGGACAGTGAGGTAAAATGGACTTCTTAATATATGCGCTCCACAGTGTAAAATACTGATAACATAGTCCCCAGGTCTTGTGGGTAAATATTTCACACAGTATGTATTCCTGCTCAGCGGTTTCACACTAAGATCAGGTTTCTCTTCATGTACAGCTCCTCCAAGTGGCTTGCACTCGATTGCAATAGTTATGTCGGTGGGTTTAGCACCATTCAACTCTACAACGAACTCTGCTACCTTTCCTAGCTCGCTGGCTCTTAATCCTGAGCCATAAGCTTTGCAAGCAATCTCTTGATCCTTACTCCCTGGCGTCCCCTTGTTAGCTTTCTTTCCATTTCCTTTGGTTAGACTCTCGTATTTACAAAACAACGCTAAATACGTCAGTAGGCTCAACTCATCGAGCTGCGACGACGCCAAGTCAAACGGGGAAATGACCTGCGGTATCCCGAACGCGTCATGCGCAATCTGCATGCCGAGCTTTGCGTTGCCTTCCCCATTTGTTTTATCTGCGTAAAGTTTTGGCGGTATTAATCCCGGCTGAGTAGCGTTGACCAATTCACATAATAACACACCGTCTTTCCAGTCCATATCGAAATTTGTCACATTGCGGCTGGGCAGTTTTTCACGAACCCATGTGAGGATGAAATCCCTTGCAGAGGTCTGCGTTTGACCAAACATGACTTGTAGCGGACGAATTAGGTAATATATTATCAAGTTCCACACCAAAGCGAGAATAAAGTCGATTTCCCCTTGAATGAAGTTAACAGGATCTGAAAGGAACAAATTAAAGAAAATGATTGTGAGCTTAAAGTTGACACTGCAAATTCCTTATTCTAATAACTCAAAGAGTTCTCTCGATATTTTCGCTTAACTCTTATGACCTCTTATGGTTGTATTTGCGCAAAAACGTCCTAAAATGAAGTAATATAATTACATTTTTTACATGTCAACTTGTTTATTTGCATCGGCGACAAAGCTTAGTTTTAAAAAAAATCTTCTCTCGCCAACTTGTGGTGAAAAGTCGTCAAAAATAACGGCGCGAAAATTCCAATGAGTGGAACGCAATTTAATGACCATGACCAAATTGGATACTTTGTGTCTTGTTATATAGAAGAAACATCGACAGAACCAACGATCTCTGTAACGTTGGGGGCCACGAGTACTACACGTCATGTAAGACAAACCAAGTGTCTTTTTTACGACAAATACGGGACTTCGCGCGTCGTCACGCAGCCACGCACGAACGTATGAGCACGTCCGACTTGTTCTACGTGCAAATAATAAAATCGAAAGCATATATTAGACTGGGTGGTATTTCAATTCTATTTAAATTTTTTCGGTATGCGGGGAGCGCATTAAAAATCGAAAAAAATTGAAATGCAAACAAAAATGTGCAAGACTGCTCGTTGCATTAGAAAATAAAGAGAGGCTCCCGTCACGTCACAAATAACAAACATGACATTTTTCATGATATTGTTTCTCAGTCATCCGTGAAAACGGCAGGCAATCGATGTATTGTTTGTTTAAACTTCTGCTTCAACTAGCATGCAATATATACCTTTAGAAATAAAGGGTCCTTGAAAATAAGACACTAAACATACATACGTTTCAAGCAAAAAAGGATACTTTTTAGTCATTTTTATATGAACTCACATAGGTTTCATACCCCTCAGAATCAAGCTTAAATACTTTCGAAAGCTACTGCCCCACGTGGAAATTAATAAATTTGGCTAAATTTCAATTTATAATTGGCATCTTTCACCTCAGGATATTTTCTTTCCTGGATCGCAATTTATCTTTCTGGTGGCCAATTGACGCATTTTCAAATTAACCATTCAAGTGGCAAGTACCTTTAGGTCTTTAGCAAGTATCTGCCAAGAGACACATTCAAAGACTGCCAAACTGTGCCCTGTCATCCTCTTTAATACATCTTATTAAAGCAGCTTAGAGTTCTTCTTTGGACCTGAGCCACAGATTAAACAACAAACGCAGCGAAAACACATACTGGCAAATTTAGATTTTGTATTCGTGTCTGTATACAAATGAAAATAAAATAAAAATATTTTGTCTATTGTGTTCCCACGCGCTCTGCGTGTTGCATTGAGTTAAAATGAATCATCAACAGAAAGCTAATCTAAACGGCGTTAAGGCTTTCACATTTCTGCGTCTTTCACAAGTTGCTGTTATCTGAATTTTTTCCTCTACTTCAAGATTCAACTCTGGCAACTATCAAACAAAATAACACGTACAATTTCCCCCTCCATTTACTTGTTTTTCTCGGCGCAGGGCGCGCGTACTTTGTTAACAAAGGAACTGTGCTGTGTTCACGGGTGGAATGATAAAAAATTCCTGGTAGTATTTATTTCAGCACAAAAATATCTGCTTCTCACTGTTATTGTTTTTAAAAACTCCTGGGATATATTTGAGTTTAGAGTCCAACGTATATTTAGCAGCACTGGTAACAGATAAATGCTCTCGTATTAGCATACCCATATACACACAAAAACAAATATCACGAATGAATATAAATAATATATCAGCTGCAAAGACGAAAAAATATATATATTTCCAACTCCCCTTGGAGTTAAAGAATATTTCCAAATTCAAGCCGCGACGTCGCAACGCAAAAGACACCAGGCTGTATTTTGCTAAATTTATTGAAATTAAGGAATCAT
Organism: Oculina patagonica; assembly: GCF_052425735.1. Taxonomy (NCBI): domain Eukaryota; kingdom Metazoa; phylum Cnidaria; class Anthozoa; order Scleractinia; family Oculinidae; genus Oculina; species Oculina patagonica. The sequence goes on from NC_135768.1 coordinate 2,786,112, forward strand.
AAGCTGCGAGAGTTTATTTGTTCGTTTTATTTTTTTTTTTTTATAAAGGCCGCGCCTCAAGGAAAAAAAATCGTGAAAATTAAATCGTTGTATACCGTGGAGCTACAGATGTTAAAACAAGAAATTTAAAACGATATTTCGCTACATTTGTAACCCAAAAGGGGCTTTAGAAGAAACAGATATATTGTAGCTTTATTTGTACATGATATGTGCTTTCGAACCGGTTCAATGGACTCAGATTAGACGTTGCAATTTATTGTAATTCTTAGTTCTGGGGATATGTTTTCGTTTGTTATAAATATTTTTTGTTGTTACGGGAAATGAAATGAAGTGATTAATGTGGTCAGGTTTGAGAAGTTAGCTTGGTCAAGAAAGCCGAGGTAGGAAATTCTAGATATATTTTAAATAATATTTCTACGGCGCTGTCTGAAATGTATTTGTCACTAGGAAAGTAATAACAGAATTCGATGGAATAATTCCTTGCTCGACTTAAACGATAATTTAGGCAAAAAAGCGAAGGAAGGCAGGCAAAAGTCGCTCGACCGAATGAATAAAATGAAGAACTGGAACATTAATTGAGTCAAAATAAAATAATAATCTGTAAGAAAACGAAAAATTACCTCAAAATGTAGTGATACGACTCGCTTTTGTCCATCCACAGAGACGAAGAGTAATAAGTTTTAGAGTTAAAGCCCAACTGAGCGACTTTGTGCCGTTCTTGATGGCCCCCGTGAAGTTATATCATATTAACAGTCGTTCGACGGAGCGAAAGACGTTTGAATCGGCCAGTGTTGATGTGGTTTTAAAGCGTTTGAGCACATGTCACGGAGACGTCAAAGAGCTTTATAGTATTTGCATAAAGAACAAATATACATATGTATGTAAAGGAAAATTTCCATAATTTTGTTTCGGTGACAGGTAGATTCGATTTGCGCGGCGAGACGCACAAATTTCCGATAGCACTTCTTAATTTTTTTTTTCTTCTGCTGCGAAATCATTTCGCAAGAGGCATTAATCTGTCAAATATCTGCAAGACTGTAGACAACAAAACGGGAAGCAGGCTGAAAAATGGAAGGACATTTTTATATCATTATTTCTTTTTTCGTTGAGGGCTAAATAATTAAGGAATGAACATGAAATTTAACAGCAAAAAATTGAAGAAAATTTATAAATCCCTACAAATTTCTTCGTATTTCTTTAAAAGCTGGCCATTTTCACCCTAGAAAGTAAGCATTTTTTTTACAATCAACAGCACTGAATAATAGGTTGGACACGCTCCGAATTTTTATAGTAGTCTGGAACCAATAGTTTCCTCAACGCTGGAACCCAGACCCTCGCAATGTTTGGCAGATTCCTCGCTCTTTGCGCGCGCTCGTGTAGTTGGCTTCACTCTCTGCCTTACTCTCTGCCAAGCTTATCTTTAGTCAATTCGGCTACATGTCTTGTTGGTTGAAATACAAACCCAGTGGCAATGCGGCAAGAGGTTTTACTATTATAGAGAAATGGAGAAAGCGTTACTTGCGTGATCTGATGGTTGAGCTGAGAAGCTTTTCTTTTGTCTCTCCCCCCTCCATCCCCTACCCCACCAACCCGCTTCTCCTGTGTGCAACTGCTGAGGCATGACCATGACGAATTGGAAAAAATTGCGTGACATTTCGATGCCTGCCAACTAGTACTTAAATCCCTTTGAACTCGCTATTTTTGTACTTAATATACACAAACAAGGATATAAAACAGTACAACGGCTGTCGTGCGAGAACTGGCAACCCCCAAGCACTTTCCAATACGGGATGTATCTTTTCGAACGTTCTTAAGAAAAACCTTGCAAAATGCCTTTCAGTGGTAAATCTAGGATATGGTCAGAAATTGGACCAATTTTATCGAAAATATTTCACCATATGGAGTTTTGTTTTAGGTGTAAAAAAGAAACGACCGGGTGTTAATTTGTTAACTAACTCTTCAAGCGCGTGAAGTATTTGCAAATCGGATTTCAGCGTAGCGCAAAGATTATGAATTCTTCGTCGTAGTGTGGTCCATGGTATTGTTTAGTGGATGAAGGAAATATAAATTACAAGTGAAATATCGAGGATTATTTACTTTCAGTTAATCGGGTTCGGTTTGGAAATCATTAGAGAAGAAAATAATTTGTAACTGGTGATATTTATATTAATATGACGTAATCAGTCAAGGAGGAAAAATTTACTACAGACGCTCGGGTTTAATACGTGAACTCTGTCTCTTCGTTGAAAGAATGAAACATTCCTGATGAATTCTTTGTTGAATATTTCTTCAAAGAAAAAACTTCAAAAATCAATGGACGTTTTTTACAGGCGACGGCAGATCGATCTGCAAGAACATGCAAGAAATCTACCATCATCGCCGGGAGTGTTTTGATCAAAATATTAACCGGTTGCAATATTAGCCATGGCACAATCTCTGTGAGGTGTTTATTTCGATCTCGGTTATTTCAGCAATTTTAAATTCCGTCACGCAATTAAACAGAGAAAAAAGTACACAAATTCTTACCTATAACTTCCTGTGGGAATTCTTGGCTTGCCAGAAAACTGCAAATATTCTTCCAGCCGACCTGTTGCCGTTTCTTTCGCCGAGGTTGAAATATTGGTACCGCGATGTGCCTTCCTGACAAAACGGACAACAATTTCGCGACTGTTGCGCTGTCTAGCAAATCAATAACATCTTCAACCGAGACACCGACCGCCTCTAAGTGAACATTGGTCCATTTCGTAAGAGTTCGTCGTCTGATAACCCGCATGTACCCTGCCACAGGATATATAAAATTACTCTTGCCACATGCCATATCGACAACTTGGGCTGTCATCTCGAATTACTCTGTTGAATTCCGGGTTGATGATAATTTACGGGTTTCCTAGGAAGTTGAACATCCACTTGACCGTGAAAGTTTTTTTTTTACACGTGAAAAGGCGGAGGTTATATTTGCCCCATCTTGTAAGAACTTGAAGTGTATTCTGATAACAGAGCGCTGTACTTTTTTAAAATAACTGTAAACAAATTAAACAATATTTTCAGCAAGAGGTTCCTAGATGTGTTTTCCGTCACAAAAGACCGTTTTCAAGAATATGACGACGTTTTCTTTTTCTTTTCCTTCCTTTAGTTTGTCTTCTTTTCCCACTTTCCGACGGTGATATCTTGATTAGTATCTGCAATAAAACAAAGTTATATATAGATAAGTTATTTGTGAAGGCCTGTGCACTCTCTTTGTTTGTTTTTATTACAAAACAAACACGTGGTCGGGCCAAGCGCCAAAGACGATGATCGCGCATGGACAAAAATGTCACGATCAATGATAAATGACTATAATTATTGACTGCCACTACGTGACACAGATAAAATGTTTTTACCGATAAAAGTCAAATAAACAAACAGAGATTGTGTCCAAAAAACCAAGTCTCAAACCTGACTGTGTAATAAATCGACCAATTTCTAGCACTTTTCCCACGGAGGGGAAATTTGAGGGCATCCCGCGGGTTTGGGCCGGGGGAGAAAGGGAACGCGATCATTTATTTCATGGAAACAAGGGGTTATTTTGAATTGTTTTAAGGGAACAAGGGTCATCTTTACTATTTAAGGGAACTTTTTGTGGAAATTTTAGGGAACAAGGAGACGGGAGGTCCTCAAGTGTGGGTCAGTCTGAACATGCCTGCTCGCACTACTTCAAAACTCTACTGGGAGGTCCTGAGGGCGGGGCGGCGCGCAGCGGGCGAGGAACCGGCCGAGGCGACGTAGTGAAACCCCAGCCCCGCCCAAGGCAGACCAACGCAGGAAGCAACGACACCGACCGGGAACGAGCGAGGCCAAACACCGAGCCCCACCCCATTGAGACCTCTCCTAACGACCTTTCCTTTATAACAGTTTCTTAAACTCGTGATTTAAATAATCAAAGAGTTCAACACATCAAGTGATACGCACAAGTACTAACAAATTAAAAGGAAACGCAAGTCTAAAGCACTTCTTTTCATTTGTTACTCGGCCTTTCCAAAAAGGAACTGTTATAGCTATTTATGGTTCACTTGTTTGTTCAACGCGAAGCCGAGAGAGATTGTGAGTTATTAGTTTGACACTACTTGTCAGAAGTTCGGGTTATCCTTTATTTACGAAAAGATCAACATGGCTTAGCGCTTTTCGTGAACTGATCGCCGTTGTATAATAAAAGCAATAGAATCATAAATATTTGACGATAAATTTTGCGTAAGGCAGTGCGCAGTGCCGAGCGTTGTGGCTGAAGAGATTATGAAGGTAATTAATTTGCGTGCTTGTTTGACTGTGTACACAAATGTACATTACGAATTCTAATGTACCATTATCAGATATGTAGAGCATTGAATAAATGAAGTTTAGGAATGTATATCAAATTCCGGAGACCAAAGCCACACCAGACTCGATCGCCTTAGTAAAGAAATCTTTCACTGATGTTATTAGGCTTTTAGAGACGCGACACGATTTTTGAAATTTCCAAACTCCGAAGAACAGTTTTGCTCTCTCTTTATTAGACTTTAGCCCAGAAAAACCTCTCAGGCTAGCATTTATTTTGCCGTTTATTCGGTCTCCTAAAGAAAAACCAGGCGAAGAAGTGTCGCATTTTATCACAAGCTTTTAACTTCGTTTATTACGAAGAACTAGACGAGTACGGTATCTATCACTAAGGCAGTCCTCAGCTAAAACTACAACTGTGGCTCGGCAGATTTGTAAGAATCTTGAAATTGTATTTATTTGGAAGCAATTAATTCTTTGTGCTTTTTCACGACTAAATTCTGTACTTATCTTGAAACAAAAACTTCTCCTCACACAGGGGAGCGGCTTCCAGCGGCAAGTGAAAGAATCATGTCGCTTTGTTCTCTAACTTCTCAACCGAACTCTGTCTCAATTCGTGGATTAATTCAAAAGAAGCACAAGTTTACATACCTAGAACTGTCGCTCGCCTCCTCTCCTTTCTGTTTGCTCTTGAGCGTCTTTTAGAATTTCTATTGACATTAGAAGAAGCTTTTAAGACTTTTTTGCCCTCTGTAACCGAGGTAACTAAAGCTTTGTTTGCTAACCATTACGTGTGAAATGATTCGCGCGTTATTACAACCTAGTACGTTTATACTAAGATCTGCTCTTACAACAACTGATTTAATAAGGTTTCTTATCGCATAAATCGTTTCTTTTTGTTTACTTCCGGAACTTTTTTTACGGACGCACCTATTTTTTCACCGGCCAAAATTTTCCGATCGCACCCTTTTTGAAGAACTGCCTCGCAAGTTGTGCACGCAGGCACGGTTTTCTGACGCCATCACACTTTAAGTGATCACGCGCGATAACGACCACTCCGCTTATCGCTGCTACTGACTCTATACTGACTATGAACAAAGGAAAGAACTCGTATTGATGAAATACAGTTGGTGTTTTGCCATATAGTTTGTCTGTCGTTTGTCGATAAATTTAATTGACCGAGTAAAACCCTAGAAAGAGAAAATTTCCACTGCACAATTCATGGCACATGCATTTAACTTCCTCAAATTTAGACTAAGAAATTTGGGAACGAGCGTGGGAGTATTACTCGCGCGCATTGTCTGCGCGCACGTCGGAGCTCGGAATGGAATGAGATGAAATAAGTAAACACCAAACCGTGACATTGCGTGACTGGGTCGACTATAGTTACAGTTATACCCTTCAGTACACTAATCTTTATTATAATATATAAATATTACAACAAAATTTTCAGCTCATAAGGGGTCCATCAGTGATTCAGACAGAGCTCATAGATTCATTCAGAGATTTTCTTCTAGACGGATCTAAAGCCCTGGCCATACGGTAGCGCAAGTGGACGCAAGTAGTCGCAAGTTCAACTTGCGTACAGACTTGCGTTGGGTGGCCAAAAGGACACGCAAGTTTAGTCACAAGTGCACGCAAGTTTGCTGAAGTCATTTAAAATGCTGCGAGGTGGAATTTAGTATTTGAAGTAAACTTGAAAAAAAATGCGTTGACTTGCGATGGGTAGCCAAACGGTGAAAAATTTGCGCTAACTTTAGTGCATATTTGATCTCGACCAAAGTGAACGCAACTCAGCGCAAGTGTACGTAAGTCAACGCAAGTGCATGCAAGTCCTGGCCAAACGGAGACGCAAGTAGACACAAGTTGAAAACTTGTGTCCATTTGCATTGCCGTTTGGTCAGGGCTTAAAGGAGACCTTGAAATGTCCGTTTTGAAATGCCGCTTGGTGTATGTGCAGGACGCGTGTGGTCACATATCAACCTACCGTTGATGAAGGCGGGCGGGCAAGGGAGGGCGAGAGACAGGGCGCATGGGAAGGGCGGACACAGAACAACAACAAACAGAACGAGAAAGTGGAGAGCACAGATGAGGAAAAATGAGACGGTGAATGTGAGACATGACGTCGATGACTAGTAGGGGAGTATCCACATGGGGCGGAAGGGGATAGGGCGCAGAAGGGGGCGCAGGAAAGGGGGACCAAAACACATGAAGGGGGGCGCACGGAAGGGGGCGCAGAAGGAGGGCGCAAATTGAATATTACGGTAGTAAATGGCCCAGCTCACCACGAGTCTGTCGTAGCTCAGTTGGTTAGAGAGCCCAACCGGTATCTGGGAGGCCATGGATTCGATTCCCGTTGGGGACTCAGAATTTTTTTTTGTCCCATGCTCGTGTCATTGTTGAAAAAACTCATCTTTATTATTCATAACCGAGCTTAAAATTTACCATCTTTATTATTTACTACACATTTGATGATTTCGACATTGCTGATCCTAGCAGTATGCAAGACGCGTGTCACATATCAACCTAGTAAATGGCCCAGCTCACAGCGAGTCTCTCGTAGCTCAGTTGGTTAGAGCGCCCAACCGGTATCTGGGAGGCCATGGGTTCGATTCCCGTCGGGAAATCAGAATTTTTCTTTGTCCCATGCTCGTGTCATTGTTGAAAAAATTCATCTTCAACTAAGGCCCCGTCCACACTGACCCGGGTAAATTTCTTGAAAACGCCGGGTAAAATGTTTTCCGTCCAAATTAACCCGGGTAAATTTGAAAACGATACCCACTTTAGAGAGCGGTTTTTAAAAGCTCCATTTCGGTGACCCAAAACGCCGTTTCAGTGTGGTTGGCCTATCCGTGTAAAAAAAAAACGCGTTTTCAAATTTACACGGGTAGGAACCCATGACCGGGGTCAGTGTGGACGGGGCCTAAAGCTTTGTTATCACTCGATCGGTTCGAAGAACAGGAAGAAAGATCACGGAGTTTTAGCTTGATTCGGCACCTAGGAATAAGAATTCAAATACAATAACTGTGCAATTAAAATTTTCTCTCGAGGGGAATTAAAAAACAATTTGCAAAGAAACACCAACCATAAATGAAAAGCCACGTAGCCTGCGCAATACAATATGCGCAGAAAGTTAAATATTGACGTGTCAGCCGCGCGAGCAAGGGACCTGGGAACCAGTTGTTATGTCAGACCTTTCAAAATCACAAATCGTCTAAATTTCTGTAAACGGAGAATGAATAAGCCGCTACTATTTATCTTATTTTCCACTTTTCTCTATTACCCTGTATTCTCCGAGGACTTTTATGAATTATTAGGAATATCTAGGGACGCTAGCCAAAAGGACATTCGGAAAGCTTTTAAAAAGTTAGCTCTTAAACTACATCCAGACAAAAATCCGGTAAGCTTTTAGATAGCATACATGTTTAATGTAGTTCTTTTCTTTTATGAAATTTAGCTTATTGTATCTCTTACTTGCCTAAATATATTTATTAAACAGGATGATCCTAAAGCACATGAAAGGTTTACAACGATTAATAAAGCGTACGAAGTTTTAAAAGGTAGGTCATCACTAGCGGATTAGAGACCCTTATACGGAATTCACGTGTGCCAAAGCTTATAAACAAGCAAGATATTCAATTGGTTCTCTAAAGTATTTTAGAGTTCCAAACTGTACTTCGAATTACACATCTTAACATCCTGTTTCTACCTATAAGTTTTAAATTTTCTGGCTATTTAATTTAACGGATTTTGCTCCCACAGAGGTAATAATATGTTCACTTGATTAATTCTTCAATTCCAATAATTAATTTTACTCGTAAATTTTAATTACTGTGTGCTTGCAGCTGGGAAAACAACATCTCTTTAAAGACAGTGATATTGTTTTTTTAGATTTAGTTATGAAAAAGTTTTGAAATAGTCATTATATAATACCTGACCATCATTATATACCGTAAAATTCCGGTTATAAGCCCTCCTGCTTATAAGCTCCCCAGGTTATAGGCCTCTATCTGGCAACAAAAAAATACATCCGATTATAAGCCCTCCCGGATATAAGCCCCCCTCTGCCGAATGACAGTACTGAACAAGGCTAAATGTTGCTTTATGAAGCATTTTAAACTTAAAAAACGTATTTCGATCAACATTCCCGTGGCTCGTTTCGAAGCGTTTTTTTTTTATTCTGCTTATAAGCCCTCCCGGATATAAACCCCTCCGTTTATAAGCCCACCCAAAACCCCTTACGAAGTTGTATAAGCCCAGGGCTTATAACCGGAATTTTACGGTATGCATTATATATGCTGATGTCCGATCTCATCCCAAAATTCTAATTGTGAAGCACATTGAGCTTTGTAAATGCGCTATATAAGCACCTATATCATTCATTCATTATAAATTTGGTTTTAAAACCTTAAGGTTGTCCTATGGCCTTTGACCTTTTAACTTCCAAGAGTATAAAGAAGAATCAATGTTTCTTGTATTAAAGAGTCTAACTGATTACCACAGACACACAGCTTAGATTTCATTAGGCTGTCCTCCATTTGTCTTTATTTACCATTGTCCAACCGACCCAAATTTTGGCTTCTCCCCCCCCCCCCCACAAAAAAAAATATTATTGTGTTATTTACATGTTAGAAATATCAAAGAATTGCTATTCCTGGAAATTGTGGATGCTCGTAGCTTGCAAAAGAGTGTCATTGGTTCATCTGTTTTCGTTTTTCTCATCTAAGTTTTAAACCACTACATCAATCTTTTCTTTCTCCATTGCCACCATGTTGATTTTGTGACCACATTCTTCTTCCAACTACAATCTTCACAAAAGTAGTTGACACATTGACTTCGCTCTGCTGTTGTTATGGCAAATTTACCACTAGTTTTTAAATTACATGACTGTCTGCTAAAATAAACCCCCTCACCCCATCCAGAAATTGTAGCAAAATTCTCCTAGAAACAAACTGCAACATTGATAGGGGGAAAGGGGGTTGGAAAAGTGGGGCAAAAGGATGAAATTAGTCCAAATAACAATAAAACAGGGCCTTAATTGATAATGTGTCAACACTTTTGTCAATGATTGTAGCTTCAATAAAGCTTTTAAATGACAGCCCTTATAGTATAGAGAAGTACATGTGCCATGATCAATTTGCTTAAGAGTTTTGGAGATTATATTCTCTTGATGGTGCTGTATGTTGTCTTTTTAGATGAAGAACTACGTAAAAAGTATGACTTGTATGGAGAGGATGGCTTGAAAGATGACCACTTTGGTGGAGGACATTACCAAAGCTGGAACTATTTTAATGAAGAATTTGGTGAGTTTGGAGTATTATTTTATATAATTATTAAGCTGAGTTAATTTTAAAGGAGCTTTTTAAAAATATTGCATAAAAGTTCAGTCAACCTCCTCTAAAAGAGATACCTTCAGGAAATGGCAGGGACGGGACCCGCACTGGGTGTGGTCTTATAGAGGTGTCTTTCTTATAGAGGTGTCCGTTAAGAAAGAGTTGACTGAGTGTATTTAAATTTATTAGTGACTAGAATATATAGCCTTGGCTCCTAAGTGAAGCATAGCTCATCCACAGTTTTCTTCCACTGTTCTCTGTCTTGGGCTTGGTGTTCAATTTGGGTCCATCGTAGACCTATCTGCCGCAGTTCTTGTTCGGCTGATCTTCTCCAGTTGTTTTTTTTGGCCTTCCACGATTTCTCTTTCCTTGAGGGTTCCAGAAGAGTGCCTGTTTAGTTACGCTATTGTGTGGTTTCCTTAGCGTGTGTCCTATCCATTTCCACTTCTTTCTTCTGATTTGAATCATCATCTTGTCTTCCTGAGTCCTTGCCCATAGATCTTCGTTGCTGATGGTGTTTGGCCATCTTACACCAAGGATGTAGCGTAGGCAGCGGTTGACGAAGGCTTGGGTTTTATCTGTGATGTTCTTCGTTACTCTCCAAGTTTCAGCTCCATACATCAGTACTGTTTTAACATTAGTGTTAAAGATCCTTAGCTTGGTCCGCAGGGATATTTCCTTTGATCTCCACACAGGTCTGAGTAGAAGGAAGGCTGTTAGTGGCTGTTAGTGACTAGAAGGATGGTAAATAAAATATCCATCTCAATCTTCTTCAAATCCATTGTGTAGTTCCAGAAAATATCCATACCCCCCATGGAAGGGATTTACCCTATAACCCCCACCCCTCTGGAAATTCCAATTTAGCTTCATACATTGCTTTAATTGTTTTCAACTGGGATTATGGCATAGTTTCTTTAATTGACTGGCTGTCCTGTTTATGAAGGGGGCGATGGTGATGGCAACTTTGTCAGTTGACATGAAAGGAACTATGGACACATACTAATCTTTTACTGACCTCACTGTTTCTTGTGTTTCAGGAATTTATGACGATGACCCAGAGATCATAACGTTAAGCTACTCTGATTTTCGTGAGTATAACAACACGGTTACAGGGTTATTTGCATGTGCACATGGTTTTAATGACTTTTACTGACTTAACTAGATGATGTTTTGTTTTGTTTGTTGTAGAGGTCTCAGTAGAAGGAAGTGATGACATATGGTTTATAAACTTCTATTCTCCATTTTGTTCCCATTGCCATGATTTAGCGCCAACGGTAAGCTCTATAGCAACAACAACTATTTCATGTGTATTTCCATACAGTTGAACCCTGCTTATTCGACCTTGGTTATTTCCAAATCCCCATTATTTTGAACTAAAACCCATTTCCCTTGGATTTGTGTTTCAGTCATTTACTATCAGCTATTTAGAAGTCCCGCTATTTTGAACTGTTTTAAGTTTCCCCTGGCAGTTTGAAATCGCGGGGTGCAACTGTATATAGATTTTCCCTGAAAAGCCTCATCAGGTATGTATTTTCCTCCATCTTATCGTAAGGAAAGTGGTCATGCAACTTAGGGAGAAGGAGTGGACCCTTACACTTTGTGGTCCCTGGCGCTTTATGCTCGTCACCAGTTGCTTGTGCTTCATGCATGCCTTTGTTTATTGCAATGGAAAATGCAAAGCGCCTAAGGAGGAGGCAGGGTGCCATATGTTCTGGCAAGAAATTAATATTTCAGATTTGAAAATTATACCTGGTCCATGCAACCCATTCAGTCCCTTTCATGACTCAGAACTTAAAAAATAATTGGGAAACTAAAAATTAATATTGCTTTAAAAAAGGTCAGTTTAGCATGGCAAACCAACATTCCCTTTTTAGTGGGTGCTATTAATAACTAATTATAATATGAAAGAAGACAGTAGGACATTTTGATACAGCATTTAAAAGGGTTGTCAAATACTAATTAGAGAGTCAGGGGGACCAGGGGTGGCGCAGTGCTGTGAGCACTCACCTCCTGCCAATGCCGCCCAGGTTAGACTCCTGGACCTGGCGTCATATGTGGTAGAGTTTGTTGTTGGTTCTTACCCTTGCTCCGAGGGGTTTTCTCCAGGTTTTCCCAGTTTTCCTCCCTCCTGACAAAACAAAATTTGCAAATTCCAATTTGACCTAGATAGAGGACCTGCATGAAAACCAGCTAGAGTTGATGTGGCTTCCTCTCTAAATACAGTAATTTAGTTATTTACTAGCCTGAATTAATTTTGGACCACCCTCCATCTTAAATGGAGGTTTTTTAATTTTGAGCTGTAAAGATTCTTTAAATTTATTTCTTGGAAACTTATTATTTTTTTTAGTGGCGAGAAGTTGCACGGGAACTTGAGGGAGTGGTCAGATTTGGTGCTGTCAACTGTCAAGAGGAATGGAATTTGTGTCGACGACAAGGAATTCAAAGTTACCCTTCTCTTGTGCTTTATCCTACGGTAAGTAGTCGTAAACTTTTGCTGTCACATGTACAACACAGTCGTAAACTTATATTAATGGTGAAGTCTGTGTTTGAGCCTAGTGGCCCATCAGACCGGAGTTTATCCTGCTTCCTGTGGCCTGAGGTGATTAGGAGTAGCTTTTTTCTACTCCTCTCTGGATGGGATGCTAAACCACTGCAGGTTTAACCCCAGCATTAAATTCACTGGTACCCATTTAAATACCTGGTTGGAGAGAGTTACTATGAAAATAAATTGTCTTGCCCAGGAACACAAGACAATGACCCCAGCCAAGGCTCGAGCCTGGACCACCTGATGGGGAGTCCAGTTACTTACCAATTAGGCCACCATGCCTCATAAAATTAATTTATATAGAAGACAAAAATTAGCACTAGTATAAGTATATTTTAAAAGGGTACACTGAAATGTACATTGAAACATAACAACTGGCGACTAAATTGTAACCAAACTTGCCAGCCTGGCGACTGAAATTGAGAAGAAGGATTGAAAGCGTGAGCTTAATTTAGCGATTAAAATTTTTCACTGGCGACCAAACCTGAGCAGTCGGTGGCCAAATGGCCACTAAGGAAAAAAATAAACTTGGAGGGTTTTATAAGGGGTGGTGAATGGTCCTTCAAAAACTGCATGTTTCGCAAAATTTTAGCCAAATTTCAGGGGGTCTTGTCGTCTCGAATTTTTCTTTGACGCCTTCTCGCAGTCTCGATTTCTTTTGCAAGGCTAAGTAGGTCTCGGGCTCGCAGAAAAGATATCAGTCTCGCCGTCTCGCAAAGTCTCGCATTTACCATTCGACACCCCTAAACATACATCATATTTTTCTCTCTCGACAGCATGAATTTCAACGTGGTTCAAGAAGTACAAGATCTCTTGTTAAGTTTATACTGAACTCCTTGGAAGTGAATCTCTTTGATTTATGGGAAGGTATGTGTATGTTTCTATGTTTTATCAATAGTTGTTCTAAAAATGTGTGTTAACTTAATATAATAATCAAGATATTAAAGAGAAAGCTTTATCCCAAAAATAAACAATAAATTTTATGTACTGTAAAAAGTGAAAGTCCACATTGAAAAAGGAACTTCTGCTAAAAAAATTTTTGATTTGAACATAACGCGAATTTCTTATAAATATTTGCAACATAAAGCCTACTTTTGTTTGGTACACAGTTACCCCTTCCGCTGATCGAGGAAAGCACGGGCTTGCCGATGACATAGTTTCAAGATCGCTTGTTGCGATGGTTCTTGTGTTTACTGTAAGCGAATGACGCGCAGTCGGCTAGTTCTTGTAGTGCAACCATGCAATATCCTCTATTTATTTTTCAAATACAGGTAACTTTGAAAAGCACATAAACAAGGGTGATGAACCTTGGTTAATTGACTTCTGTGTTTCCGGAGGAGGTAAGAACTAATTCTTACTGTTTTTTAATTGTTACATTTTTCAAACAATGCTAATTATGTTCATACAAATGAAATGTCTATAGACCAAGCTGGTACATGACCCCTAAGTAATGTTGGCTGACTGATAAAAAGCGTGTTGGGGAAATATATCTTAAAACTCTTCATTTGGGTAAATGAGTATTTAGATATACTAACTTATTAACCGAGAGTGAGGTCATTACAGGGGAATCTCAGACCGAGGTCTTGATGTATTGACCGAGCGACAGCGATGTCAATACATCAAGGTCGAGGTCTGAGATTCCCCTGTAATGACCGAACGGACGAGGTTAATAAGTTATTTATTATATGGCCTTTAAGCACTATTCAAAAAAATCAAGGGAAAAAACACTGGAGGTAAAACTCGCTCTCGCTCTCACTCTCTGTGGCTCTCTTCGTCGCTCATACTAAAGAAGTATTGGTATTTTAATATATTTTTCTTTCAGTTATTGAAAACATAGTTATATTTTTTCGGCATTTTTTGTTGTTTTTGCCCCCTCGCTAGTAGCTTTTACTCACAACTCAAAAAGCCGTCGAGCCGAGAAAAATTTTCATAATGCCCGGTCATTACAAGAAAATAATGCCCGCTCAGCAGCCAATCAGAGCGCACGTACTATTGTAGCCATATAATAATAATTGTTATTTTATGTTCTCTTACAGATTGCCTTGATTCAGATACAAGAATTAAGCTTTCTGCTATTTTGGTAAGACTAGCCTGACATGTCAATAGCAATTAACAACAGGAGTTGAACCCATGACCTACAAAGGAATAACATAGACATGCAATACATGTATACTAAATGGCTAGAACCTATACCTCTTAACATGCATTATGTGCCTATTTGAGGACAAATTAAGATGGTTTCCGCCGAACATTCAAGCAATACAGGCAAAAATAAAGTTACCACAGAGATCTTCTAGCTTGGTAACAGTTTGAGTACAGCTAACAAAAACTTGCCAAAACTTTAGCACTCAAGTTGACCCCGCCAGAGAAAAATGGATTTAAAATTGTCTACATTTCAGTTAAAAGGGACGTTTCACGCCAGTTTAAAACAAAATGGCGCGCGTTTTAAACATTTTTACGAGGTTTGACTTTAGTTTTCTCGAGAATGCTTTAGAGTTTAATCACGGGGTCACTAAGACAAATGAATTTCAGTAAGATGTTTCAAATAGTATATAAAATGTTACCGTACTATGAGTGGGTTTTTGGTACTTAATTTTTGCACTCATTGCTCAAACTTTCAGCGGAATTCGTCTTAAATTACCAGTAGTCAGTAATTTTTCCTTAAACATTATTAGGTATTATGTGTTCGGTATTGTTCAATTTAGTACTACAGACCTATTTTGGTGAAAGCTCTCAATACCAAATACTATTTTTTCAGGATAACTTGGTGAATATTGGCACTGTTGACTGTGAAGCAAATGCCAGATTATGTAAAGAAGTTGGCTACAGTGATGACTTGGTGTTTTTCAAGGGAGATGTTGGACCAGAGAAAGGGGAGGTAAGCTATCCCAGTGTTGTTGTTGAAAACAAAAAATTTCCCAGGTTCTCCGATGCATGCCGTATTTATTCGATTAGGCGCCATGGGCGCTCATTAAATTTGTGGACCTTTAGAGTGGGCGCTTGTTTGAGTTGGGCGCTTATTCAAGGCTCGGTGCTTATTAAATTTTCACCATTCAAGCAAGTAGTAAGATTATTTTGCAATGAAACTTTAAATAATAGCAAAACGTGAAGATGTACTAAAGCAGAATTTTCAACTGTTCATTGAAAGTTTCTGTAAAATACTAAGAAAACTCGGTCTTTGGAAAAGTTTTTTGTAGTACTTAGTCAACAACATTCAACCCAATGGTCACTAAGGTCAATTCTCTTTTTGTAGGCTTCAGTTTTTTTTTTTTTTTTTTTTTTTTTTTTTTGAGAAGTGGGGTGGGGTGGGCGCTTTTCCGAGGCTGGGAACTTATTAATTTTTCCAACCTATAGGGTGGACCAGGTTTTATTCGAGGTGGGCGCTTATTCGAGGTTGGGTGCTTAATCAAATAAATATGGTAATTTGTTTGTCATGTATTTTTGTTGTAGTGTATTTTTTGTTATATTGTATTTTTGCATATAGTATCCTTCCTTTACTCCATTGGTTTTGAACAGGAAATTGTCAGTCTTGACAGGCTGTATTGCACCCTCGCCCCCTCGTTTTTTAAAATGCACATTAGACTCCAGAAACCTTAAATCTAAGGGAGGGTGGGTGTGGTGGTAATTATTGAGTAAATTAATGGTGGATCAACTCACCATAACGTCCTTCAAAGAGATTGAGACTCTACAAAAGATATGTGAGAAGGATCTTTTGTATGAAAAATAATTTACAACACTGATATTAAGTCTTGTGAAAATAAATTCCTGTTTCAGCTGACACTGTGTTTCTGTTTTCTGTCAGATAATTGACAGTTTAGATGCCAAAGATATCGTAAGCATCGTTTTAAAAAAGTTACCAGATCCTGTTAATGTGGACCTGACGAAGTTTGAGGTAATTGCATCTATGCTCTCCATGATAAAAAAATATTGGCTATTTTAGAGTTGCGCAGAGAACTGGGGGGAGCTTCAAATTATAACCAATGACCAATAAACTGACACCATCAGATAAAAGATCATGGTGAGATTGGTCATTTAATCAAGTTTGATGCTTTTAGGATTAAAAGAGACCAAGTTGTGGACCTTGAAACATGGTTCAAAATCCATACAAATGTCTCTGGTTTTAAGCCAGCGTCCTAGAAAACCATATAAACTCTTAAAATGTTGTGTGGCTTCTGTGATACTCTTAAAAATGGGCAAACATAGTGATTTTTATCTCAGTGTCTTTCAAAAAAAGTAGGAGTCCTTAGCATGATTTTACAGTTGTCACAAAACTTATTTAAGGCATTACTTTTGGAAGGTATATTTTCAGGTGAAGACACTACTTCTGAACTAATGGTAAATGTATTGTTTATTAGTAACTTGACTTGTAACAAATTGTAATTTGTTTTTTACAGGAACTAAAAGGAAAACTTTCCAGCAGCACAGAACTTCCTTGGGTGTTGCATTTTGACAAGGGGCCCATGGACAACCTAGAAATAAGAAAGCTCCCTGCATTCACTTCTGACATAAATGTAGGATTTTATACCCGTTATGTGCATCTTTCTACATCCATCTTTTGACTTTGACTTTTGACTTTGCCTTTCGACGTGCTGTTTGAAATGAGCCAATCTAAACAGATGCATACCAGTGTTGGTTTAATGGAAATGAACCCTCGTGCGAGTGGGCTGTGATTGGCAGATTTCGATCCATCTTGTTTATTTAGCACGTCGAAAGGTGGATGTCGATAGAAAGCCGCTGAGCTCGTACCACTGAAAGCTGGTGTAATAACCATGGACGGCGGAGCATTTTTTTAACTAGTGGGGCTGACTAGTGACTTGAAGTGGGGGGGGGGGGGCTTAAAAGACTCTTCTCTTATTAATTCTTTATTTTTTCTGTAAAAGTGGGAGGGCTAAAGCCCCCCCAGTCCCCCCGGCTCCGCCGTCCCTGATAACAAACCTTTGAAAATCCCTTGAACTAAATATTTTTAACAATTTCTTCCAAAAAATGTTGCGACACTGAGAGTTTTGCAAAGGAGTCTAAGCTGAGCTCACGAATCTCATATTGTGGTGGGTCAAGTTTGTCCATATTGTAATCCATTCTGCTCACTCCTGTCTGGTACCAGCAAGTTAATACTATGGGTAACCCTGGATTCTTTGCATTCAATGAACTTGCATGCATCCCACCCCATTGGAGTAGAAATACTCCTAAAACACTTAAAATCCTATTCAAGTGCCACTTTGATGGGCCACTAATTTCAAACAGACTTATCTACCTACCTGTAATTGAGGTACAGTAAAATCCCGATTTCGAACCCTCGGTTTCTCAAAACTCCCGATTTCTCAAACCGATTTTCATTTCCCTTAGATAGAACTCTCCGTAATTTCACCCCTGATTTCTGGAATCTTCTGACTTCTTGAAGCAATTTTTTGTTTTCCCTGGAGGTTCGAAAATCGGGTTTCTACTATATTTTTTTAACTTCTTAGCCCGGGTGGGGGGGGGACTCCCATATTAAAGGGACGGGGATGCTCGTCGGAAATTTTGAAAAGAACCCCTAAAAGAGACCAATCTGGGCGTGGCTCAAGCTATTTTAGACCCCTAAAAAGATACCAAAATTCTGAGAAAAAGAACTTATATTTGTATATTTCTTCGTGTGCAACCCTAAACGAGACCCTGACGGCTAAAAATATTGTCATTTTCTTACATTTTCCCCAGAACACCCTAGGCGAGACCCAAAATCCGAAATTTATACCCCTAAGCGAGACGACGGGCATCCCCGTCACTCTCATATGGGAGTCTCCCCCCCCCCCCGTGCTTCTTAGTGTCAAAATGAAACTAAAATATAACTTCTCACAGCATCCCTTTATACTTTAAAGGGACTATGTCACGGATTTAAGCCAAACATTGCCATAGGAAATGACCATTAAATTCGTTTAAATATATAAAATACCCTTTTAAAACAGTGAAGGAACATTTCAATGACACAGCAAATACAAAAAAAAGGAACGGATGGCCAAAAGCGACGAAGATTGAAACGGATTGCGATGTGGGTTTTTGAAATATGGTCCGGCGGAACGGTTTTCAAAGTTAATCTTGTATGCTTGTAACTTTAACTAATAACGCCCGGGAGACACATTTGGCTGCAATGAAGCTATGTTTTTTCCATTTAGAATCATAGAATTAATTTCTTTGCAAACATGTTGTTTCATAGCGAATATTTGACAAACTTTATAACATAAAATTAAATTAGCCGTGACATAGCCCCTTTAAACGAATCACAAAAAAGTATCTTAACAGGCGTTGTTTTGTTATTGTTTGCAGGTTGGTCATGTTGATTGCAGTAAAGAAACAGAGATTTGCCAGCGGGTTCACATCAGAAAATATCCTATGGTAGCTCTGTTTAAAACACACGGACATTATGAGTGGCACCACGGTAAATTAACACTACTGAGCTATTAAACAATTCTGTAAGTGCTGCTTCCATGATAAACAGCCTTCCCTTGAAGATTACAGTTCTTGAGTAATCTCACCCTCAGATGGAAAATTGGTGAATAGGCCATGTTTAGAGCGGTTTTCACTTGAGTGTCGAAAGTAAATTGCGTTTGCATTGGTTTTGCATTACTACCCTTTGTGATTGGTTTAAAACCCTCGCGCCACTTTCTCAGCCAATCAGAAGTAAAACCAAAACCAATCATGACGCGCTCACGCACGTTTTCCCGCGCTTCGTGCCGGCTTCATGTATTTGCTTCGAGTTTTGATTGGTTCACTGGATTGTCTGTGTTCTTTGTGATTGGCTAGAGTAATTACTTTGGTTTTGGTTTTACGACACTCAATTGAAAACTGCTCTATTGTTCTTGGGATTGGAGTGAAACCCGCTTTCTTGAACTCCTAGCTTAGTTCTTTGCACCTGGGTGGGGGATAGGGACGGAAACACTCAAAAGATTAGCCTTGGCATAAATTTCTGGTTTCCATAATCTGACACTTTTATGGGATGGGGTGGTTGGCCCCATGCCGAACCCCCCAACCTGGAGGACCAGGGTTTTTCTGTAGGGGTGTCCTTCCCTTAGCCACGGGTACCAGATTTTTAAAGGTGCTGGACTCGCCTTTTGCCATTGTCACTCAGCTACATTGTATTACCAGGGTCAACAATCGTGGAGGTATGACATATGGCTTGCTGGCAGAGCCTTTTTGAGACGGTAGGCATTTCTCAGCAATTTTGAGAGCTACCTAGTGGCAACAGTAGCTCCCACGGGATCTTTTACCAGCCTTTGACTGTCAAACTCCTAAGAGAAATTAATGGCTATTTGCAAAGCCTGATCCTCATCGAGGTTGAACTTGGGACAATCGAAAAAAAAAACCCAGCTTATGGCAGGGTGGAGGGCTTCAACCCGAAACTTCGGATTACAACACTTAGTAGGCCCTAATTGTCTCGGCCATTTAAGGCTAAATATGTTCAAACTAGTCTACCGTAATAATTCGATTTAGTGCCCGGGGCGCTTATTTACTTTTTGCACCTCAAGGGAGGGAGCTTATTCGGGACAGGGCGCTTATTTATTTTTTTGAGAAACAACCAAATGTTCAAAACAAAACTTAAATAAATATTAAGATAACTAACAATAACAGAATTGTTGCAAGTTCAGCTACTTTTAAAAGAATTGTTCATTTTAGCAGTAAATACATACATGCACGGTATGGTAAATGTTCATGCGTTTATCTACTTAAGTCGATGACTTCACTAGGGGCAGTTATCCACAATAGTGGGCGCTTATTAGATCGATATTAGAATAGGGGCACTTATAAGAATGGGGGCGCTTATTGGAATAGGGGCGCTTATTGACAAAAACACCGTGTTTTTGTCAATAAGCGCCCCGAAGGGGGACGCTTATTCGGAAGGGGGCGCTTATTGGAAGGAGGGCGCTAAATCGAATCATTACGGTAAATATGTGCAATGCTTTTATCGTACATGGCTCACGAGTTAACTCCTCTGTCTACTTTATTGAACAGGTCGCTTTACTGCTCATGACATTGCTGTGTTTGCCAAAGAAAGTGCGTCTTCCACTGTACAAACTCTGGAACCCGAAGACTTCCCGGCGAAAGTTTCTAAACCTGATCTTCCATTCTTTGTGGACTTCTTTGCACCAGTAAGGGAAAAGTAGCAGTGCTTTTCAGTTTTTATCTTTTTAATTACCCAATTCTTAAGGACTAGAGCGGTTTTCACTTGAGTGTCGAAAGTAAATTGCGTTCGCTTTGGTTTTGCATTGCTACGCTTAGTGATTGGCTTAAATTTCTCGCGCCACTTTCTCAGCCAATCAGAACTAAAACCAAAACCAATCGTGACTCGCTCGTGCACGCTTTCCCGCGCTTCGTGTCGGCTACATGTATTTGCTTCGAGTTTTGATTGGTTCACTGGATTGTTTGTTCTTTGTGATTGGCCAGAGTAATTACTTTGGTTTTGGTTTTACGACACTCAATTGAAGACTGCTCTATGCCCTGAGCTGTATTCTAGCGTCAATAAGAGGGGAAAAGGGAAGAACTGCAGAATGTGAAGACTGCTTAATGTCGTTGACTGCTCTGATTTGTGCAATCTTAAAATGGCTAAAGTACGATGCATAAGATATGATGAAAAAGGCTGATTCATAGCTATACTGTTTATAAGTTTTGTAAGTTTCTTAAACACTGATCTGTGTTCTGAAGACTTTG